>NW_026278474.1:0-199076 GCF_023373465.1 Oncorhynchus keta | reverse complement strand
AGTGTACTTCGTTCAGTTACGTATTGCTTATTACTGTCTCTATTATGACAGACCAGCTAGATCTACTGTCTCTATATATTTTGACAGACCAGCTTGATCTACTGTCTCTATTATTTGACATACCAGCTAGATCTACTGTCTCTATTATATTATGACAGACCAGCTAGATCTACTGTCTCTATTATATTTTGACAGACCAGCTTGATCTATTGTCTCTATTATATTTTGACAGACCAGCTTGATCTACTGTCTATATTATATTTTGACAGACCGCTAGAACTACTGTCTCTGTTATATTTTGACAGACCAGCTTGATCTACTGTCTCTATTATATTATGACAGACCAGCTAGATCTACTGTCTCTATTATAATATGACAGACCAGCTTGATCTAATGGCTCTATTATATTATGACAGACCAGCTAGATCTACTGGCTCTATTATATTTATGACAGACCAGCTAGATCTACTGTCTCTATATATTATGACAGACCAGCTAGAACTACTGTCTCTGTTATATTTTGACAGACCAGCTTGATCTACTGTCTCTATTATATTATGACAGATCAGCTAGATCTACTGTCTCTATTATATTATGACAGACCAGCTAGATCTACTGTCTCTATTATATTATGACAGACCAGCTTGATCTACTGTCTCTATTATATTATGACAGACCAGCTTGATCTACTGTCTCTATATTATGACAGACCAGGTAGATCTACTGTCTATTGTATTTTGACAGACCAGCTTGATCTACTGTCTCTATTATATTATGACAGACCAGCTAGATCTACTGTCTCAATATATTATGACAGACCAGCTTGATCTACTGTCTCTATATTATGACAGACCAGGTAGATCTACTGTCTATTGTATTTTTGACAGACCAGCTTGATCTACTGTCTCTATTATATTATGACAGACCAGCTGGATCTACTGTCTCTATTATATTATGACAGACCAGCTGATCTACTGGCTCTATTGTATTTTGACAGACCAGCTTGATCTACTGTCTCTATTATATTATATGACAGACCAGCTAGATCTACTGTCTCTATTATATTATGACAGACCAGCTAGATATACTGTCTCAATTATATTATGACAGACCAGCTTGATCTACTGTCTCTATTATATTATGACAGACCAGGTAGATCTACTGTCTCTATTGTATTTTGACAGACCAGGTTGATCTACTGTCTCTATTACATTGAGCAGACCAGCTAGAACTACTCTCTGTTATATTTTGACAGACCAACTTGATCTACTGTCTCTATTATATTATGACAGACCAGGTAGATCTACTGTCTCTATTATAATATGACAGACCAGCTAGATCTAATGTCTCTATTATATTATGACAGACCAGGTATATCTACTGTCTCTATTATAATATGACAGACCAGCTGATCTAATGGCCTATTATATTATGACAGACCAGCTAGATCTACTGGCTCTATTGTATTATGACAGACCGGCTAGATCTACTGTCTCTATTATATTATGACAGACCAGCTAGAACTACTGTCTCTATTATATTATGACAGACCAGCTTGATCTACTGTCTCTATATTATGACAGACCAGGTAGATCTACTGTCTATTGTATTTTGACAGACCAGCTTGATCTACTGTCTCTATTATATTATGACAAACCAGCTTGATCTACTGTCTCTATTATATTATGACAGACCAGCTTGATCTACTGTCTCTATATTATGACAGACCAGGTAGATCTACTGTCTCTATATGACAGACCAGGTAGATCTACTGTCTATTATATTTTGACAGACCAGCTTGATCTACTGTCTCTATATTATGACAGACCAGGTAGATCTACTGTCTATTGTATTTTGACAGACCAGCTTGATCTACTGTCTCTATTATATTATGACAGACCAGCTAGATCTACTGTCTCTATTATATTATGACAGACCAGCTTGATCTACTGTCTCTATATTATGACAGACCAGGTAGATCTACTGTCTATTGTATTTTGACAGACCAGCTTGATCTACTATCCCTATTATATTATGACAGACCAGCTGGATCTACTGTCTCTATTATATTATGACAGACCAGCTAGATCTACTGGCTCTATTGTATTTTGACAGACCAGCTAGATCTACTGTCTCTATTATATTATGACAGACCAGCTAGATCTACTGTCTCTATTATATTATGACAGACCAGCTAGATCTACTGTCTCAATTATATTATGACAGACCAGCTTGATCTACTGTCTCTATTATATTATGACAGACCAGGTAGATCTACTGTCTCTATTGTATTTTGACAGACCAGCTTGATCTACTGTCTCTATTACATTATGACAGACCAGCTAGAACTACTCTCTGTTATATTTTGACAGACCAGCTTGATCTACTGTCTCTATTATATTATGACAGACCAGGTAGATCTACTGTCTCTATTATAATATGACAGACCAGCTAGATCTAATGTCTCTATTATAATATGACAGACCAGCTAGATCTAATGTCTCTATATATTATGACAGACCAGGTAGATCTACTGTCTCTATTATAATATGACAGACCAGCTAGATCTAATGGCTCTATTATATTATGACAGACCAGCTAGATCTACTGGCTCTATTATATTATGACAGACCAGCTAGATCTACTGTCTCTATTATATTATGACAGACCAGCTAGAACTACTGTCTCTGTTATATTTTGACAGACCAGCTTGATCTACTGTCTCTATTATATTATGACAGATCAGCTAGATCTACTGTCTCTGTTATATTATGACAGACCAGCTAGATCTACTGTCTCTATTATATTATGACAGACCAGCTTGATCTACTGTCTCTATATTATGACAGACCAGGTAGATCTACTGTCTATTGTATTTTGACAGACCAGCTTGATCTACTGTCTCTATTATATTATGACAGACCAGGTAGATCTACTGTCTCTATTATAATATGACAGACCAGCTAGATCTAATGGCTCTATTATATTATGACAGACCAGCTAGCTACTGGCTCTAGATCTACTGGCTCTATTATATTATGACAGACCAGCTAGATCTGCTGTCTCTATTATATTATGACAGACCAGCTAGATCTACTGTCTCTATTATATTATGACAGACCAGCTAGATCTACTGTCTCTATTATATTATTACAGACCAGCTAGATCTACTGTCTCTATTATATTATGACAGACCAGCTTGATCTACTGTCTCTATATTATGACAGACCAGGTAGATCTACTGTCTATTGTATTTTGACAGACCAGCTTGATCTACTGTCTCTATTATATTATGACAGACCAGCTGGATCTACTGTCTCTATTATATTATGACAGACCAGCTAGATCTACTGGCTCTATTGTATTTTGACAGACCAGCTTGATCTACTGTCTCTATTATATTATGACAGACCAGCTAGAACTACTGTCTCTGTTATATTTTGACAGACCAGCTTGATCTACTGTCTCTATTATATTATGACAGACCAGGTAGATCTACTGTCTCTATTGTATTTTGGCAGACCAGCTTGATCTACTGTCTCTATTGTTTGACATACCAGCTAGATCTACTGTCGCTATTATATTATGACAGACCAGCTAGATCTACTGTCTCTATTATATTTTGACAGACCAGCTTGATCTATTGTCTCTATTATATTATGACAGACCAGCTTGATCTACTGTCTATATTATATTATGACAGACCAGCTAGAACTACTGTCTCTGTTATATTTTGACAGACCAGCTTGATCTACTGTCTCTATTATATTATGACAGACCAGGTAGATCTACTGTCTCTATTATAATATGACAGACCAGCTAGATCTAATGGCTCTATTATATTATGACAGACCAGCTAGATCTACTGGCTCTATTGTATTATGACAGACCAGCTAGATCTACTGTCTCTCTATTATATTATGACAGACCAGCTAGAACTACTGTCTCTGTTATATTTTGACAGACCAGCTTGATCTACTGTCTCTATTATATTATGACAGATCAGCTAGATCTACTGTCTCTATTATATTATGACAGACCAGCTAGATCTACTGTCTCTATTATATTATGACAGACCAGCTTGATCTACTGTCTCTATTATATTATGACAGACCAGCTAGATCTACTGTCTCTATATTATGACAGACCAGGTAGATCTACTGTCTATTGTATTTTGACAGACCAGCTTGATCTACTGTCTCTATTATATTATGACAGACCAGCTAGATCTACTGTCTCTATTATATTATGACAGACCAGCTTGATCTACTGTCTCTATATTATGACAGACCAGGTAGATCTACTGTCTATTGTATTTTGACAGACCAGCTTGATCTACTGTCTCTATTATATTATGACAGACCAGCTGGATCTACTGTCTCTATTATATTATGACAGACCAGCTAGATCTACTGGCTCTATTGTATTTTGACAGACCAGCTTGATCTACTGTCTCTATTATATTATGACAGACCAGCTAGATCTACTGTCTCTATTATATTATGACAGACCAGCTAGATATACTGTCTCAATTATATTATGACAGACCAGCTTGATCTACTGTCTCTATTATATTATGACAGACCAGGTAGATCTACTGTCTCTATTGTATTTTGACAGACCAGGTTGATCTACTGTCTCTATTACATTATGACAGACCAGCTAGAACTACTCTCTGTTATATTTTGACAGACCAGCTTGATCTACTGTCTCTATTATATTATGACAGACCAGGTAGATCTACTGTCTCTATTATAATATGACAGACCAGCTAGATCTAATGTCTCTATTATATTATGACAGACCAGGTATATCTACTGTCTCTATTATAATATGACAGACCAGCTAGATCTAATGGCCCTATTATATTATGACAGACCAGCTAGATCTACTGGCTCTATTGTATTATGACAGACCAGCTAGATCTACTGTCTCTATTATATTATGACAGACCAGCTAGAACTACTGTCTCTATTATATTATGACAGACCAGCTTGATCTACTGTCTCTATATTATGACAGACCAGGTAGATCTACTGTCTATTGTATTTTGACAGACCAGCTTGATCTACTGTCTCTATTATATTATGACAGACCAGCTTGATCTACTGTCTCTATTATATTATGACAGACCAGCTTGATCTACTGTCTCTATATTATGACAGACCAGGTAGATCTACTGTCTCTATATTATGACAGACCAGGTAGATCTACTGTCTATTGTATTTTGACAGACCAGCTTGATCTACTGTCTCTATTATATTATGACAGACCAGCTTGATCTACTGTCTCTATTATATTATGACAGACCAGCTAGATCTACTGTCTCTATTATATTATGACAGACCAGCTTGATCTACTGTCTCTATATTATGACAGACCAGGTAGATCTACTGTCTATTGTATTTTGACAGACCAGCTTGATCTACTATCTATATTATATTATGACAGACCAGCTGGATCTACTGTCTCTATTATATTATGACAGACCAGCTAGATCTACTGGCTCTATTGTATTTTGACAGACCAGCTTGATCTACTGTCTCTATTATATTATGACAGACCAGCTAGATCTACTGTCTCTATTATATTATGACAGACCAGCTAGATCTACTGTCTCAATTATATTATGACAGACCAGCTTGATCTACTGTCTCTATTATATTATGACAGACCAGGTAGATCTACTGTCTCTATTGTATTTTGACAGACCAGCTTGATCTACTGTCTCTATTATATTATGACATACCAGCTAGATCTACTGTCTCTATTACATTATGACAGACCAGCTAGAACTACTCTCTGTTATATTTTGACAGACCAGCTTGATCTACTGTCTCTATTATATTATGACAGACCAGGTAGATCTACTGTCTCTATTATAATATGACAGACCAGCTAGATCTAATGGCTCTATTATATTATGACAGACCAGCTAGATCTACTGTCTCTATTGTATTATGACAGACCAGCTAGATCTACTGTCTCTATAATATTATGACAGACTAGCTAGATCTACTGTCTCTATTATATTATGACAGATCAGCTAGATCTACTGTCTCTATTATATTATGCCAGACCAGCTAGATCTACTGTCTCTATTATATTATGACAGACCAGCTTGATCTACTGTCTCTATATTATGACAGACCAGGTAGATCTACTGTCTATTGTATTTTGACAGACCAGCTTGATCTACTGTCTCTATTATATTATGACAGACCAGCTAGATCTACTGTCTCTATTATATTATGACAGACCAGCTTGATCTACTGTCTCTATATTATGACAGACCAGGTAGATCTACTGTCTATTGTATTTTGACAGACCAGCTTGATCTACTATCTCTATTATATTATGACAGACCAGCTGGATCTACTGTCTCTATTATATTATGACAGACCAGCTAGATCTACTGGCTCTATTGTATTTTGACAGACCAGCTAGATCTACTGTCTCTATTATATTATGACAGACCAGCTAGATCTACTGTCTCTATTATATTATGACAGACCAGCTAGATCTACTGTCTCAATTATATTATGACAGACCAGCTTGATCTACTGTCTCTATTATATTATGACAGACCAGGTAGATCTACTGTCTCTATTGTATTTTGACAGACCAGCTTGATCTACTGTCTCTATTACATTATGACAGACCAGCTAGAACTACTCTCTGTTATATTTTGACAGACCAGCTTGATCTACTGTCTCTATTATATTATGACAGACCAGGTAGATCTACTGTCTCTATTATAATATGACAGACCAGCTAGATCTAATGTCTCTATTATATTATGACAGACCAGGTAGATCTACTGTCTCTATTATAATATGACAGACCAGCTAGATCTAATGGCTCTATTATATTATGACAGACCAGCTAGATCTACTGGCTCTATTGTATTATGACAGACCAGCTAGATCTACTGTCTCTATTATATTATGACAGACCAGCTAGAACTACTGTCTCTGTTATATTTTGACAGACCAGCTTGATCTACTGTCTCTATTATATTATGACAGATCAGCTAGATCTACTGTCTCTATTATATTATGACAGACCAGCTAGATCTACTGTCTCTATTATATTATGACAGACCAGCTTGATCTACTGTCTCTATATTATGACAGACCAGGTAGATCTACTGTCTATTGTATTTTGACAGACCAGCTTGATCTACTGTCTCTATTATATTATGACAGACCAGCTAGATCTACTGTCTCTATTATATTATGACAGACCAGCTTGATCTACTGTCTCTATATTATGACAGACCAGGTAGATCTACTGTCTATTGTATTTTGACAGACCAGCTTGATCTACTGTCTCTATTATATTATGACAGACCAGCTGGATCTACTGTCTCTATTATAATATGACAGACCAGCTAGATCTACTGGCTCTATTGTATTTTGACAGACCAGCTTGATCTACTGTCTCTATTATATTATGACAGACCAGCTAGAACTACTGTCTCTGTTATATTTTGACAGACCAGCTTGATCTACTGTCTCTATTATATTATGACAGACCAGGTAGATCTACTGTCTCTATTATAATATGACAGACCAGCTAGATCTAATGGCTCTATTATATTATGACAGACCAGCTAGATCTACTGGCTCTATTGTATTATGACAGACCAGCTAGATCTACTGTCTCTATTATATTATGACAGACCAGCTAGAACTACTGTCTCTGTTATATTTTGACAGACCAGCTTGATCTACTGTCTCTATTATATTATGACAGATCAGCTAGATCTACTGTCTCTATTATATTATGACAGACCAGCTAGATCTACTGTCTCTATTATATTATGACAGACCAGCTTGATCTACTGTCTCTATATTATGACAGACCAGGTAGATCTACTGACTATTGTATTTTGACAGACCAGCTTGATCTACTGTCTCTATTATATTATGACAGACCAGCTTGATCTACTGTCTCTATATTATGACAGACCAGGTAGATCTACTGTCTATTGTATTTTGACAGACCAGCTTGATCTACTGTCTCTATTATATTATGACAGACCAGCTGGATCTACTGTCTCTATTATAATATGACAGACCAGCTAGATCTACTGTCTCTATTATATTATGACAGACCAGCTTGATCTACTGTCTCTATATTATGACAGACCAGGTAGATCTACTGTCTATTGTATTTTGACAGACCAGCTTGATCTACTGTCTCTATTATATTATGACAGACCAGCTGGATCTACTGTCTCTATTATAATATGACAGACCAGCTAGATCTACTGGCTCTATTGTATTTTGACAGACCAGCTTGATCTACTGTCTCTATTATATTATGACAGACCAGCTAGAACTACTGTCTCTATTGTATTTTGGCAGACCAGCTTGATCTACTGTCTCTATTGTTTGACATACCAGCTAGATCTACTGTCGCTATTATATTATGACAGACCAGCTAGATCTACTGTCTCTATTATATTTTGACAGACCAGCTTGATCTATTGTCTCTATTATATTATGACAGACCAGCTTGATCTACTGTCTATATTATATTATGACAGACCAGCTAGAACTACTGTCTCTGTTATATTTTGACAGACCAGCTTGATCTACTGTCTCTATTATATTATGACAGACCAGGTAGATCTACTGTCTCTATTATAATATGACAGACCAGCTAGATCTAATGGCTCTATTATATTATGACAGACCAGCTAGATCTACTGGCTCTATTGTATTATGACAGACCAGCTAGATCTACTGTCTCTATTATATTATGACAGACCAGCTAGAACTACTGTCTCTGTTATATTTTGACAGACCAGCTTGATCTACTGTCTCTATTATATTATGACAGATCAGCTAGATCTACTGTCTCTATTATATTATGACAGACCAGCTAGATCTACTGTCTCTATTATATTATGACAGACCAGCTTGATCTACTGTCTCTATATTATGACAGACCAGGTAGATCTACTGTCTATTGTATTTTGACAGACCAGCTTGATCTACTGTCTCTATTATATTATGACAGACCAGCTAGATCTACTGTCTCTATTATATTATGACAGACTAGCTTGATCTACTGTCTCTATATTATGACAGACCAGGTAGATCTACTGTCTATTGTATTTTGACAGACCAGCTTGATCTACTGTCTCTATTATATTATGACAGACCAGCTAGATCTACTGGCTCTATTGTATTTTGACAGACCAGCTTGATCTACTGTCTCTATTATATTATGACAGACCAGCTAGAACTACTGTCTCTGTTATATTTTGACAGACCAGCTTGATCTACTGTCTCTATTATA
Organism: Oncorhynchus keta; assembly: GCF_023373465.1. Taxonomy (NCBI): domain Eukaryota; kingdom Metazoa; phylum Chordata; class Actinopteri; order Salmoniformes; family Salmonidae; genus Oncorhynchus; species Oncorhynchus keta. The sequence goes on along the minus strand of NW_026278474.1, from coordinate 189,764 downwards.
TTATGACAGACCAGGTAGATCTACTGTCTCTATTGTATTTTGACAGACCAGCTTGATCTACTCTCTCTATTATATTATGACAGACCAGGTAGATCTACTGTCTCTATTGTATTTTGGCAGACCAGCTTGATCTACTGTCTCTATTATATTATGACAGACCAGCTAGATCTACTGGCTCTATTGTATTATGACAGACCAGCTAGATCTACTGTCTCTATTATATTATGACAGATCAGCTAGATCTACTGTCTCTATTATAATATGACAGACCAGCGAGATCTACTGGCTCTATTATATTTTGACAGACCAGCTTGATCTACTGTCTCTATTATACTATGACAGACCAGCTATAGCTACTGTCTCTATCAATTGTATTATGACATACGAGCTAGATCTACTGTCTCTATTATATTATGACAGATCAGCTAGATCTACTGTCTCTATTATATTATGACAGATCAGCTAGATCTACTGTCTCTGTTATATTATGACAGACCAGCGAGAACTACTGTCTCTGTTATATTTTGACAGACCAGCTTGATCTACTGTCTCTATTGTATTATGACAGACCAGCTAGATCTACTGTCTCTATAATATTATGACAGACTAGCTAGATCTACTGTCTCTATTATATTATGACAGACCAGCTAGATCTACTGTCTCTATTATATTATGACAGACCAGGTAGATCTACTGTCTCTATTATAATATGACAGACCAGCGAGATCTACTGGCTCTATTGTATTATGACAGACCAGCTAGATCTACTGTCTCTATTATATTATGACAGATCAGCTAGATCTACTGTCTCTATTATAATATGACAGACCAGCGAGATCTACTGGCTCTATTATATTTTGACAGACCAGCTTGATCTACTGTCTCTATTATACTATGACAGACCAGCTATAGCTACTGTCTCTATCAATTGTATTATGACATACGAGCTAGATCTACTGTCTCTATTATATTATGACAGATCAGCTAGATCTACTGTCTCTATTATATTATGACAGATCAGCTAGATCTACTGTCTCTGTTATATTATGACAGACCAGCGAGAACTACTGTCTCTGTTATATTTTGACAGACCAGCTAGATCTACTGTCTCTATTATATTATGGCAGACCAGCTAGAACTACTGTCTCTATTGTATTTTGGCAGACCAGCTTGATCTACTGTCTCTATTGTTTGACATACCAGCTAGATCTACTGTCGCTATTATATTATGACAGACCAGCTAGATCTACTGTCTCTATTATATTTTGACAGACCAGCTTGATCTATTGTCTCTATTATATTATGACAGACCAGCTTGATCTACTGTCTATATTATATTATGACAGACCAGCTAGAACTACTGTCTCTGTTATATTTTGACAGACCAGCTTGATCTACTGTCTCTATTATATTATGACAGACCAGGTAGATCTACTGTCTCTATTATAATATGACAGACCAGCTAGATCTAATGGCTCTATTATATTATGACAGACCAGCTAGATCTACTGGCTCTATTGTATTATGACAGACCAGCTAGATCTACTGTCTCTATTATATTATGACAGACCAGCTAGAACTACTGTATCTGTTATATTTTGACAGACCAGCTTGATCTACTGTCTCTATTATATTATGACAGATCAGCTAGATCTACTGTCTCTATTATATTATGACAGACCAGCTAGATCTACTGTCTCTATTATATTATGACAGACCAGCTTGATCTACTGTCTCTATATTATGACAGACCAGGTAGATCTACTGTCTATTGTATTTTGACAGACCAGCTTGATCTACTATCTCTATTATATTATGACAGACCAGCTAGATCTACTGTCTCTATTATATTATGACAGACTAGCTTGATCTACTGTCTCTATATTATGACAGACCAGGTAGATCTACTGTCTATTGTATTTTGACAGACCAGCTTGATCTACTGTCTCTATTATATTATGACAGACCAGCTAGATCTACTGGCTCTATTGTATTTTGACAGACCAGCTTGATCTACTGTCTCTATTATATTATGACAGACCAGCTAGAACTACTGTCTCTGTTATATTTTGACAGACCAGCTTGATCTACTGTCTCTATTATATTATGACAGACCAGGTAGATCTACTGTCTCTATTGTATTTTGACAGACCAGCTTGATCTACTCTCTCTATTATATTATGACAGACCAGGTAGATCTACTGTCTCTATTGTATTTTGGCAGACCAGCTTGATCTACTGTCTCTATTATATTATGACAGACCAGCTAGATCTACTGGCTCTATTGTATTATGACAGACCAACTAGATCTACTGTCTCTATTATATTATGACAGATCAGCTAGATCTACTGTCTCTATTATAATATGACAGACCAGCGAGATCTACTGGCTCTATTATATTTTGACAGACCAGCTTGATCTACTGTCTCTATTATACTATGACAGACCAGCTATAGCTACTGTCTCTATCAATTGTATTATGACATACGAGCTAGATCTACTGTCTCTATTATATTATGACAGATCAGCTAGATCTACTGTCTCTATTATATTATGACAGATCAGCTAGATCTACTGTCTCTGTTATATTATGACAGACCAGCGAGAACTACTGTCTCTGTTATATTTTGACAGACCAGCTTGATCTACTGTCTCTATTGTATTATGACAGACCAGCTAGATCTACTGTCTCTATAATATTATGACAGACTAGCTAGATCTACTGTCTCTATTATATTATGACAGACCAGCTAGATCTACTGTCTCTATTATATTATGACAGACCAGGTAGATCTACTGTCTCTATTATAATATGACAGACCAGTGAGATCTACTGGCTCTATTGTATTATGACAGACCAGCGAGATCTACTGTCTCTATTATATTATGACAGATCAGCTAGATCTACTGTCTCTATTATAATATGACAGACCAGCGAGATCTACTGGCTCTATTATATTTTTGACAGACCAGCTTGATCTACTGTCTCTATTATACTATGACAGACCAGCTATAGCTACTGTCTCTATCAATTGTATTATGACATACGAGCTAGATCTACTGTCTCTATTATATTATGACAGATCAGCTAGATCTACTGTCTCTATTATATTATGACAGATCAGCTAGATCTACTGTCTCTGTTATATTATGACAGACCAGCGAGAACTACTGTCTCTGTTATATTTTGACAGACCAGCTTGATCTACTGTCTCTATTGTATTATGACAGACCAGCTAGATCTACTGTCTCTATAATATTATGACAGACTAGCTAGATCTACTGTCTCTATTATATTATGACAGACCAGCTAGATCTACTGTCTCTATTATATTATGACAGACCAGCTAGATCTACTGTCTCTATTATATTATGACAGATCAGCTAGATCTACTGTCTCTATTATATTATGACAGACCAGCTAGAACTACTGTCTCTATTATATTATGACAGATCAGCTAGATCTACTGTCTCTATTATATTATGACAGACCAGCTAGATCTACTGTCTCTATTATATTATGACAGACCAGCTAGAACTACTGTTTCTGTTATATTATGACAGACCAGCTAGAACTACTGTCTCTGTTATATTTTGACAGACCAGCTTGATCTACTGTCTCTATTATATTATGACAGACCAGCTTGATCTACTGTCTCTATTATATTATGACAGACCAGCTAGAACTACTGTCTCTATTATATTATGACAGACCAGCTAGATCTACTGTCTCTATTATATTATGACAGACCAGCTAGAACTACTGTCTCTGTTATATTTTGACAGACCAGCTTGATCTACTGTCTCTATTATATTATGACAGACCAGGTAGATCTACTGTCTCTATTATATTATGACAGACCAGCGAGAACTACTGTCTCTGTTATATTTTGACAGACCAGCTTGATCTACTGTCTCTATTGTATTATGACAGACCAGCTAGATCTACTGTCTCTATAATATTATGACAGACTAGCTAGATCTACTGTCTCTATTATATTATGACAGACTAGCTAGATCTACTGTCTCTATTATATTATGACAGACCAGCTAGATCTACTGTCTCTATTATATTATGACAGACCAGCGAGAACTACTGTCTCTGTTATATTATGACAGACCAGCTAGATCTACTGGCTCTATTATATTATGACAGACCAGCTAGATCTACTGTCTCTATTGTATTATCAAAGACCAGCAAGATCTACTGTCTCTATTGTATTATGACAGACCAGCTAGATCTACTGTCTCAATTGTATTATGACATACGAGCTAGATCTACTGTCTCTATTATATTATGACAGACCAGCGAGAACTACTGTCTCTGTTATATTTTGACAGACCAGCTTGATCTACTGTCTCTATTGTATTATGACAGACCAGCTAGATCTACTGTCTCTATAATATTATGACAGACCAGCTAGATCTACTGTCTCTATTATATTATGACAGACCAGCTAGATCTACTGTCTCTATTATATTATGACAGACCAGCTAGATCTACTGTCTCTATAATATTATGACAGACCAGCTAGATCTACTGTCTCTATAATATTATGACAGACCAGCTAGATCTACTGTCTCTATTATATTATGACAGACCAGCTGGATCTACTGTCTCTATTATATTATGACAGACCAGCTAGATCTACTGTCTCTATTATATTATGACAGACCAGCTAGATCTACTGTCTCTATTATATTATGACAGACCAGCTTGATCTACTGTCTATATTATATTATGACAGACCAGCTAGAACTACTGTCTCTGTTATATTTTGACAGACCAGCTTGATCTACTGTCTCTATTATATTATGACAGGCCAGGTAGATCTACTGTCTCTATTATAATATGACAGACCAGCTAGATCTACTGGCTCTATTGTATTATGACAGACCAGCTAGATCTACTGTCGCTATTATATTATGAAAGACCAGCTAGATCTACTGTCTCTGTTATATTTTGACAGACCAGCTTGATCTACTGTCTCTATTATATTATGACAGACCAGCTAGATCTACTGTCTCTATTATATTATGACAGACCAGCTTGATCTACTGTCTCTATATTATGACAGACCAGGTAGATCTACTGTCTCTATTATAATATGACAGACCAGCTAGATCTAATGGCTCTATTATATTATGACAGACCAGCTAGATCTACTGGCTCTATTGTATTATGACAGACCAGCTAGATCTACTGTCTCTATTATATTATGACAGACCAGCTAGATCTACTGTCTCTATTATATTATGACAGACCAGCTTGATCTACTGTCTCTATATTATGACAGACCAGGTAGATCTACTGTCTCTATTATATTATGACAGACCGGCTTAATCTACTGTCTCTATTATATTATGACAGACCAGCTTGATCTACTGTCTATATTATATTATGACAGACCAGCTTGATCTACTGTCTCTATTATATTATGACAGACCAGCTAGATCTACTGTCTCTATTATATTATGACATCCAGCTAGAACTACTGTCTCTATTATATTATGACAGACCAGCTTGATCTACTGTCTCTATTATATTATGACAGACCAGGTAGATTTACTGTCTCTATTATATTATGACAGACAAGCTAGATCTACTGTCTATATTATATTATGACAGACCAGCTGGATCAACTGTCTCTATTATATTATGACAGACCAGCTTGATCTACTGTCTCTATTATATTATGACAGACCAGGTAGATCTACTGTCTCTATTATATTATGACAGACCAGCTTGATCTACTGTCTCTATTATATTATGACAGACCAGCTTGATCTACTGTCTCTATTATATTATGACAGACCAGCTGGATCTACTGTCTCTATTATATTATGACAGACCAGCTGGATCTACTGTCTCTATTATATTATGACAGACCAGCTAGAACTACTGTCTCTGTTATATTTTGACAGACCAGCTTGATCTACTGTCTCTATTATATTATGACAGACCAGCTAGATCTACTGTCTCTATTATATTATGACAGACCAGCTAGATCTACTGTCTCTATTATAATATGACAGACCAGCTAGATCTAATGGCTCTATTATATTATGACAGACCAGCTAGATCTACTGGCTCTATTGTATTATGACAGACCAGCTAGATCTACTGTCTCTATTATATTATGACAGACCAGCTAGAACTACTGTCTCTGTTATATTTTGACAGACAAGCTTGATCTACTGTCTCTATTATATTATGACAGACCAGCTCGATCTACTGTCTCTATTATATTATGACAGACCAGCTCGATCTACTGTCTCTATTATATTATGACAGACCAGCTAGATCTACTGTCTCTATTATATTATGACAGACCATCTTGATCTACTGTCTCTATATTATGACAGACCAGGTAGATCTACTGTCTCTATTATATTATGACAGACCAGCTAGATCTACTGTCTCTATTATATTATGACAGACCAGCTAGATCTACTGTCTCTATTATATTATGACAGACCAGCTTGATCTACTGTCTCTATATTATGACAGACCAGGTAGATCTACTGTCTATTGTATTTTGACAGACCAGCTTGATCTACTGTCTCTATTATATTATGACAGACTAGCTAGATCTACTGTCTCTATTATATTATGACAGACCAGCTCGATCTACTGTCTCTATTATATTATGACAGACCAGGTAGATCTACTGTCTCTATTATATTATGACAGATCAGCTAGATCTACTGTCTCTATTATATTATGACAGACCAGGTAGATCTACTGTCTCTATTATATTATGACAGACCAGCTTGATCTACTGTCTCTATTATATTATGACAGATCAGCTAGATCTACTGTCTCTATTATATTATGACAGACCAGCGAGAACTACTGTCTCTGTTATATTTTGACAGACCAGCTTAATCTACTGTCTCTATTGTATTATGACAGACCAGCTAGATCTACTGTCTCTATAATATTATGACAGACTAGCTAGATCTACTGTCTCTATTATATTATGACAGACCAGCTAGATCTACTGTCTCTATTATATTATGACAGACCAGCTTGATCTACTGTCTCTATATTATGACATACCAGGTAGATCTACTGTCTCTATTATATTATGACAGACCAGCTTAATCTACTGTCTCTATTATATTATGACAGACCAGCTAGATCTACTGTCTCTATTATATTATGACAGACCAGCTAGATCTACTGTCTCTATTATATTATGACAGACCAGCTGGATCTACTGTCTCTATTATATTATGACAGACCAGCTTGATCTACTGTCTCTATTATATTATGACAGACCAGCTTGATCTACTGTCTCTATTATATTATGACAGACCAGGTAGTTCTACTGTCTCTATTATATTATGACAGACCAGCTAGATATGCTGTCTCTATTATATTATGACAGACCAGCTAGATCTACTGTCTCTATTATATTATGACAGACCAGCTTGATCTACTGTCTCTATTATATTATGACAGACCAGCTAGATCTACTGTCTCTATTATATTATGACAGACCAGCTAGAACTACTGTCTCTATTATATTATGACAGACCAGCTTGATCTACTGTCTCTATTATATTATGACAGACCAGGTAGATCTACTGTCTCTATTATATTATGACAGACCATCTAGATCTACTGTCTATATTATATTATGACAGACCAGCTGGATCTACTGTCTCTATTATATTATGACAGACCAGATAGATCTACTGTCTCTATTATATTATGACAGACCAGCTTGATCTACTGTCTCTATATTATGACAGACCAGGTAGATCTACTGTCTCTATTATATTATGACAGACCGGCTTAATCTACTGTCTCGATTATATTATGACAGACCGGCTTAATCTACTGTCTCTATTATATTATGACAGACCAGCTTGATCTACTGTCTATATTATATTATGACAGACCAGCTAGAACTACTGTCTCTGTTATATTTTGACAGACCAGCTTGATCTACTGTCTCTATTATATTATGACAGACCAGGTAGATCTACTGTCTCTATTATAATATGACAGACCAGCTAGATCTACTGGCTCTATTGTATTATGACAGACCAGCTAGATCTACTGTCTCTATTATATTATGACAGACCAGCTAGAACTACTGTCTCTGTTATATTTTGACAGACCAGCTTGATCTACTGTCTCTATTATATTATGACAGACCAGCTAGATCTACTGTCTCTATTATATTATGACAGACCAGCTTGATCTACTGTCTCTATATTATGACAGACCAGGTAGATCTACTGTCTCTATTATAATATGACAGACCAGCTAGATCTAATGGCTCTATTATATTATGACAGACCAGCTAGATCTACTGGCTCTATTGTATTATGACAGACCAGCTAGATCTACTGTCTCTATTATATTATGACAGACCAGCTAGATCTACTGTCTCTATTATATTATGACAGACCAGCTGGATCTACTGTGTCTATTATATTATGACAGACCAGCTAGATCTACTGTCTCTATTATATTATGACAGACCAGCTAGATCTACTTTCTCTATTATATTATGACAGACCAGCTTGATCTACTGTCTATATTATATTATGACAGACCAGCTTGATCTACTGTCTCTATTATATTATGACAGACCAGCTAGATCTACTGTCTCTATTATATTATGACATCCAGCTAGAACTACTGTCTCTATTATATTATGACAGACCAGCTTGATCTACTGTCTCTATTATATTATGACAGACCAGGTAGATTTACTGTCTCTATTATATTATGACAGACAAGCTAGATCTACTGTCTATATTATATTATGACAGACCAGCTGGATCAACTGTCTCTATTATATTATGAGAGACCAGCTTGATCTACTGTCTCTATTATATTATGACAGACCAGATTGATCTACTGTCTCTATATTATGACAGACCAGGTAGATCTACTGTCTCTATTATATTATGACAGACCGGCTTAATCTACTGTCTCTATTATATTATGACAGACCAGCTTGATCTACTGTCTATATTATATTATGACAGACCAGCTTGATCTACTGTCTCTATTATATTATGACAGACCAGCTAGATCTACTGTCTCTATTATATTATGACATCCAGCTAGAACTACTGTCTCTATTATATTATGACAGACCAGCTTGATCTACTGTCTATATTATATTATGACAGACCAGCTTGATCTACTGTCTCTATTATATTATGACAGACCAGCTAGATCTACTGTCTCTATTATATTATGACATCCAGCTAGAACTACTGTCTCTATTATATTATGACAGACCAGCTTGATCTACTGTCTCTATTATATTATGACAGACCAGCTGGATCTACTGTCTCTATTATATTATGACAGACCAGCTTGATCTACTGTCTCTATTATATTACGACAGACCAGCTTGATCTACTGTCTCTATTATATTATGACAGACCAGGTAGTTCTACTGTCTCTATTATATTATGACAGACCAGCTAGATATGCTGTCTCTATTATATTATGACAGACCAGCTAGATCTACTGTCTCTATTATATTATGACAGACCAGCTTGATCTACTGTCTCTATTATATTATGACAGACCAGCTAGATCTACTGTCTCTATTATATTATGACAGACCAGCTAGAACTACTGTCTCTATTATATTATGACAGACCAGCTTGATCTACTGTCTCTATTATATTATGACAGACCAGGTAGATCTACTGTCTCTATTATATTATGACAGACCATCTAGATCTACTGTCTATATTATATTATGACAGACCAGCTGGATCTACTGTCTCTATTATATTATGACAGACCAGCTAGATCTACTGTCTCTATTATATTATGACAGACCAGCTTGATCTACTGTCTCTATATTATGACAGACCAGGTAGATCTACTGTCTCTATTATATTATGACAGACCGGCTTAATCTACTGTCTCGATTATATTATGACAGACCGGCTTAATCTACTGTCTCTATTATATTATGACAGACCAGGTAGATCTACTGTCTCTATAATATTATGACAGACCAGCTAGATCTACTGTCTCTATTATATTATGACAGACCAGCTAGATCTACTGTCTCTATTATATTATGACAGACCAGCTGGATCTACTGTCTCTATTATATTATGACAGACCAGCTTGATCTACTGTCTCTATTATATTATGACAGACCAGGTAGATCTACTGTCTCTATTGTATTTTGGCAGACCAGCTTGATCTACTGTCTCTATTATATTATGACAGACCAGGTAGATCTACTGTCTCTATTGTATTATCAAAGACCAGCAAGATCTACTGTCTCTATTGTATTATGACAGACCAGGTAGATCTACTGTCTCTATAATATTATGACAGACCAGCTAGATCTACTGTCTCTATTATATTATGACAGACCAGCTAGATCTACTGTCTCTATTATATTATGACAGACCAGCTGGATCTACTGTCTCTATTATATTATGACAGACCAGCTTGATCTACTGTCTCTATTATATTATGACAGACCAGGTAGATCTACTGTCTCTATTGTATTTTGGCAGACCAGCTTGATCTACTGTCTCTATTATATTATGACAGACCAGGTAGATCTACTGTCTCTATTGTATTATCAAAGACCAGCAAGATCTACTGTCTCTATTGTATTATGACAGACCAACTAGATATACTGTCTCAATTGTATTATGACATACCAGCTAGATCTACTGTCTCTATTATATTATGACAGACCAGCTAGAACTACTGTCTCTGTTATATTTTGACAGACCAGCTTGATCTACTGTCTCTATTATATTATGACAGATCAGCTAGATCTACTGTCTCTATTATATTATGACAGACCAGCAAGATCTACTGTCTCTATTATATTATGACAGACCAGCTTGATCTACTGTCTCTATATTATGACAGACCAGGTAGATCTACTGTCTATTGTATTTTGACAGACCAGCTTGATCTACTGTCTCTATTATAATATGACAGACCAGCTAGATCTACTGTCTCTATTATATTATGACAGACCAGCTTGATCTACTGTCTCTATATTATGACAGACCAGGTAGATCTACTGTCTATTGTATTTTGACAGACCAGCTTGATCTACTGTCTCTATTATATTATGACAGACCAGCTGGATCTACTGTGTCTATTATATTATGACAGACCAGCTTGATCTACTGTCTCTATTATATTATGACAGACCAGCTAGATCTACTGTCTCTATTATATTATGACAGACCAGCTAGAACTACTGTCTCTATTATATTATGACAGACCAGCTTGATCTACTGTCTCTATTATATTATGACAGACCAGGTAGATCTACTGTCTCTATTATATTATGACAGACCATCTAGATCTACTGTCTATATTATATTATGACAGACCAGCTGGATCTACTGTCTCTATTATATTATGACAGACCAGCTAGATCTACTGTCTCTATTATATTATGACAGACCAGCTTGATCTACTGTCTCTATATTATGACAGACCAGGTAGATCTACTGTCTCTATTATATTATGACAGACCGGCTTAATCTACTGTCTCGATTATATTATGACAGACCGGCTTAATCTACTGTCTCTATTATATTATGACAGACCAGGTAGATCTACTGTCTCTATAATATTATGACAGACCAGCTAGATCTACTGTCTCTATTATATTATGACAGACCAGCTAGATCTACTGTCTCTATTATATTATGACAGACCAGCTGGATCTACTGTCTCTATTATATTATGACAGACCAGCTTGATCTACTGTCTCTATTATATTATGACAGACCAGGTAGATCTACTGTCTCTATTGTATTTTGGCAGACCAGCTTGATCTACTGTCTCTATTATATTATGACAGACCAGGTAGATCTACTGTCTCTATTGTATTATCAAAGACCAGCAAGATCTACTGTCTCTATTGTATTATGACAGACCAGGTAGATCTACTGTCTCTATAATATTATGACAGACCAGCTAGATCTACTGTCTCTATTATATTATGACAGACCAGCTAGATCTACTGTCTCTATTATATTATGACAGACCAGCTGGATCTACTGTCTCTATTATATTATGACAGACCAGCTTGATCTACTGTCTCTATTATATTATGACAGACCAGGTAGATCTACTGTCTCTATTGTATTTTGGCAGACCAGCTTGATCTACTGTCTCTATTATATTATGACAGACCAGGTAGATCTACTGTCTCTATTGTATTATCAAAGACCAGCAAGATCTACTGTCTCTATTGTATTATGACAGACCAACTAGATATACTGTCTCAATTGTATTATGACATACCAGCTAGATCTACTGTCTCTATTATATTATGACAGACCAGCTAGAACTACTGTCTCTGTTATATTTTGACAGACCAGCTTGATCTACTGTCTCTATTATATTATGACAGATCAGCTAGATCTACTGTCTCTATTATATTATGACAGACCAGCAAGATCTACTGTCTCTATTATATTATGACAGACCAGCTTGATCTACTGTCTCTATATTATGACAGACCAGGTAGATCTACTGTCTATTGTATTTTGACAGACCAGCTTGATCTACTGTCTCTATTATAATATGACAGACCAGCTAGATCTACTGTCTCTATTATATTATGACAGACCAGCTTGATCTACTGTCTCTATATTATGACAGACCAGGTAGATCTACTGTCTATTGTATTTTGACAGACCAGCTTGATCTACTGTCTCTATTATATTATGACAGACCAGCTGGATCTACTGTCTCTATTACATTATGACAGACCAGCTAGATCTACTGGCTCTATTGTATTTTGACAGACCAGCTTGATCTACTGTCTCTATTATATTATGACAGACCAGCTAGATCTACTGTCTCTATTATATTATGACAGACCAGCTAGAACTACTGTCTCTGTTATATTTTGACAGACCAGCTTGATCTACTGTCTCTATTATATTATGACAGACCAGGTAGATCTACTGGCTCTATTATATTATGACAGATCAGCTAGATCTACTGTCTCTATTATATTATGACAGACCAGCTAGATCTACTGTCTCTATTATATTATGACAGACCAGCTAGAACTACTGTCTCTGTTATATTTTGACAGACCAGCTTGATCTACTGTCTCTATTGTATTATGACAGACCAGCTAGATCTACTGTCTCTATAATATTATGACAGACTAGCTAGATCTACTGTCTCTATTATATTATGACAGACCAGCTAGATCTACTGTCTCTATTATATTATGACAGACCAGCTAGATCTACTGTCTCTATTATATTATGACAGACCAGCTTGATCTACTGTCTCTATTATATTATGACAGACCAGGTAGATTTACTGTCTCTATTATATTATGACAGACAAGCTAGATCTACTGTCTATATTATATTATGACAGACCAGCTGGATCAACTGTCTCTATTATATTATGACAGACCAGCTTGATCTACTGTCTCTATTATATTATGACAGACCAGCTTGATCTACTGTCTCTATATTATGACAGACCAGGTAGATCTACTGTCTCTATTATATTATGACAGACCGGCTTAATCTACTGTCTCTATTATATTATGACAGACCAGCTTGATCTACTGTCTATATTATATTATGACAGACCAGCTTGATCTACTGTCTCTATTATATTATGACAGACCAGCTAGATCTACTGTCTCTATTATATTATGACATCCAGCTAGAACTACTGTCTCTATTATATTATGACAGACCAGCTTGATCTACTGTCTCTATTATATTATGACAGACCAGCTAGAACTACTGTCTCTGTTATATTTTGACAGACCAGCTTGATCTACTGTCTCTATTGTATTATGACAGACCAGCTAGATCTACTGTCTCTATAATATTATGACAGACTAGCTAGATCTACTGTCTCTATTATATTATGACAGACCAGCTAGATCTACTGTCTCTATTATATTATGACAGACCAGCTAGATCTACTGTCTCTATTATATTATGACAGACCAGCTTGATCTACTGTCTCTATTATATTATGACAGACCAGGTAGATTTACTGTCTCTATTATATTATGACAGACAAGCTAGATCTACTGTCTATATTATATTATGACAGACCAGCTGGATCAACTGTCTCTATTATATTATGACAGACCAGCTTGATCTACTGTCTCTATTATATTATGACAGACCAGCTTGATCTACTGTCTCTATATTATGACAGACCAGGTAGATCTACTGTCTCTATTATATTATGACAGACCGGCTTAATCTACTGTCTCTATTATATTATGACAGACCAGCTTGATCTACTGTCTATATTATATTATGACAGACCAGCTTGATCTACTGTCTCTATTATATTATGACAGACCAGCTAGATCTACTGTCTCTATTATATTATGACATCCAGCTAGAACTACTGTCTCTATTATATTATGACAGACCAGCTTGATCTACTGTCTCTATTATATTATGACAGACCAGGTAGATTTACTGTCTCTATTATATTATGACAGACCAGCTTGATCTACTGTCTCTATTATATTATGACAGACCAGCTTGATCTACTGTCTCTATTATATTATGACAGACCAGGTAGTTCTACTGTCTCTATTATATTATGACAGACCAGGTAGTTCTACTGTCTCTATTATATTATGACAGACCAGGTAGTTCTACTGTCTCTATTATATTATGACAGACCAGGTAGTTCTACTGTCTCTATTATATTATGACAGACCAGCTTGATCTACTGTCTCTATTATATTATGACAGACCAGCTTGATCTACTGTCTCTATTATATTATGACAGACCAGGTAGTTCTACTGTCTCTATTATATTATGACAGACCAGCTAGATATGCTGTCTCTATTATATTATGACAGACCAGCTAGATCTACTGTCTCTATTATATTATGACAGACCAGCTTGATCTACTGTCTCTATTATATTATGACAGACCAGCTAGATCTACTGTCTCTATTATATTATGACAGACCATCTAGATCTACTGTCTATATTATATTATGACAGACCAGCTGGATCTACTGTCTCTATTATATTATGACAGACCAGCTAGAACTACTGTCTCTGTTATATTTTGACAGACCAGCTTGATCTACTGTCTCTATTATATTATGACAGACCAGGTAGATCTACTGGCTCTATTATATTATGACAGATCAGCTAGATCTACTGTCTCTATTATATTATGACAGACCAGGTAGATCTACTGTCTATTGTATTTTGACAGACCAGCTTGATCTACTGTCTCTATTATAATATGACAGACCAGCTAGATCTACTGTCTCTATTATATTATGACAGACCAGCTAGAACTACTGTCTCTGTTATATTTTGACAGACCAGCTTGATCTACTGTCTCTATTGTATTATGACAGACCAGCTAGATCTACTGTCTCTATAATATTATGACAGACTAGCTAGATCTACTGTCTCTATTATATTATGACAGACCAGCTAGATCTACTGTCTCTATTATATTATGACAGACCAGCTAGATCTACTGTCTCTATTATATTATGACAGACCAGCTTGATCTACTGTCTCTATTATATTATGACAGACCAGGTAGATTTACTGTCTCTATTATATTATGACAGACAAGCTAGATCTACTGTCTATATTATATTATGACAGACCAGCTGGATCAACTGTCTCTATTATATTATGACAGACCAGCTTGATCTACTGTCTCTATTATATTATGACAGACCAGCTTGATCTACTGTCTCTATATTATGACAGACCAGGTAGATCTACTGTCTCTATTATATTATGACAGACCGCTTAATCTACTGTCTCTATTATATTATGACAGACCAGCTTGATCTACTGTCTATATTATATTATGACAGACCAGCTTGATCTACTGTCTCTATTATATTATGACAGACCAGCTAGATCTACTGTCTCTATTATATTATGACATCCAGCTAGAACTACTGTCTCTATTATATTATGACAGACCAGCTTGATCTACTGTCTCTATTATATTATGACAGACCAGGTAGATTTACTGTCTCTATTATATTATGACAGACCAGCTTGATCTACTGTCTCTATTATATTATGACAGACCAGCTTGATCTACTGTCTCTATTATATTATGACAGACCAGGTAGTTCTACTGTCTCTATTATATTATGACAGACCAGGTAGTTCTACTGTCTCTATTATATTATGACAGACCAGGTAGTTCTACTGTCTCTATTATATTATGACAGACCAGGTAGTTCTACTGTCTCTATTATATTATGACAGACCAGCTTGATCTACTGTCTCTATTATATTATGACAGACCAGCTTGATCTACTGTCTCTATTATATTATGACAGACCAGGTAGTTCTACTGTCTCTATTATATTATGACAGACCAGCTAGATATGCTGTCTCTATTATATTATGACAGACCAGCTAGATCTACTGTCTCTATTATATTATGACAGACCAGCTTGATCTACTGTCTCTATTATATTATGACAGACCAGCTAGATCTACTGTCTCTATTATATTATGACAGACCAGCTAGAACTACTGTCTCTATTATATTATGACAGACCAGCTTGATCTACTGTCTCTATTATATTATGACAGACCAGGTAGATCTACTGTCTCTATTATATTATGACAGACCATCTAGATCTACTGTCTATATTATATTATGACAGACCAGCTGGATCTACTGTCTCTATTATATTATGACAGACCAGCTAGAACTACTGTCTCTGTTATATTTTGACAGACCAGCTTGATCTACTGTCTCTATTATATTATGACAGACCAGGTAGATCTACTGGCTCTATTATATTATGACAGATCAGCTAGATCTACTGTCTCTATTATATTATGACAGACCAGGTAGATCTACTGTCTATTGTATTTTGACAGACCAGCTTGATCTACTGTCTCTATTATAATATGACAGACCAGCTAGATCTACTGTCTCTATTATATTATGACAGACCAGCTTGATCTACTGTCTCTATATTATGACAGACCAGGTAGATCTACTGTCTATTGTATTTTGACAGACCAGCTTGATCTACTGTCTCTATTATATTATGACAGACCAGCTGGATCTACTGTCTCTATTACATTATGACAGACCAGCTAGATCTACTGGCTCTATTGTATTTTGACAGACCAGCTTGATCTACTGTCTCTATTATATTATGACAGACCAGCTAGATCTACTGTCTCTATTATATTATGACAGACCAGCTAGAACTACTGTCTCTGTTATATTTTGACAGACCAGCTTGATCTACTGTCTCTATTATATTATGACAGACCAGGTAGATCTACTGGCTCTATTATATTATGACAGATCAGCTAGATCTACTGTCTCTATTATATTATGACAGACCAGCTAGATCTACTGTCTCTATTATATTATGACAGACCAGCTAGAACTACTGTCTCTGTTATATTTTGACAGACCAGCTTGATCTACTGTCTCTATTGTATTATGACAGACCAGCTAGATCTACTGTCTCTATAATATTATGACAGACTAGCTAGATCTACTGTCTCTATTATATTATGACAGACCAGCTAGATCTACTTTCTCTATTATATTATGACAGACCAGCTAGATCTACTGTCTCTATTATATTATGACAGACCAGCTTGATCTACTGTCTCTATTATATTATGACAGACCAGGTAGATTTACTGTCTCTATTATATTATGACAGACAAGCTAGATCTACTGTCTATATTATATTATGACAGACCAGCTGGATCAACTGTCTCTATTATATTATGACAGACCAGCTTGATCTACTGTCTCTATTATATTATGACAGACCAGCTTGATCTACTGTCTCTATATTATGACAGACCAGGTAGATCTACTGTCTCTATTATATTATGACAGACCGCTTAATCTACTGTCTCTATTATATTATGACAGACCAGCTTGATCTACTGTCTATATTATATTATGACAGACCAGCTTGATCTACTGTCTCTATTATATTATGACAGACCAGCTAGATCTACTGTCTCTATTATATTATGACATCCAGCTAGAACTACTGTCTCTATTATATTATGACAGACCAGCTTGATCTACTGTCTCTATTATATTATGACAGACCAGCTAGAACTACTGTCTCTGTTATATTTTGACAGACCAGCTTGATCTACTGTCTCTATTGTATTATGACAGACCAGCTAGATCTACTGTCTCTATAATATTATGACAGACTAGCTAGATCTACTGTCTCTATTATATTATGACAGACCAGCTAGATCTACTGTCTCTATTATATTATGACAGACCAGCTAGATCTACTGTCTCTATTATATTATGACAGACCAGCTTGATCTACTGTCTCTATTATATTATGACAGACCAGGTAGATTTACTGTCTCTATTATATTATGACAGACAAGCTAGATCTACTGTCTATATTATATTATGACAGACCAGCTGGATCAACTGTCTCTATTATATTATGACAGACCAGCTTGATCTACTGTCTCTATTATATTATGACAGACCAGCTTGATCTACTGTCTCTATATTATGACAGACCAGGTAGATCTACTGTCTCTATTATATTATGACAGACCGGCTTAATCTACTGTCTCTATTATATTATGACAGACCAGCTTGATCTACTGTCTATATTATATTATGACAGACCAGCTTGATCTACTGTCTCTATTATATTATGACAGACCAGCTAGATCTACTGTCTCTATTATATTATGACATCCAGCTAGAACTACTGTCTCTATTATATTATGACAGACCAGCTTGATCTACTGTCTCTATTATATTATGACAGACCAGGTAGATTTACTGTCTCTATTATATTATGACAGACAAGCTAGATCTACTGTCTATATTATATTATGACAGACCAGCTGGATCAACTGTCTCTATTATATTATGACAGACCAGCTTGATCTACTGTCTCTATTATATTATGACAGACCAGGTAGATCTACTGTCTCTATTATATTATGACAGACCAGCTTGATCTACTGTCTCTATTATATTATGACAGACCAGCTGGATCTACTGTCTCTATTATATTATGACAGACCAGCTTGATCTACTGTCTCTATTATATTATGACAGACCAGGTAGATCTACTGTCTCTATTATATTATGACAGACCAGCTTGATCTACTGTCTCTATTATATTATGACAGACCAGCTGGATCTACTGTCTCTATTATATTATGACAGACCAGCTAGAACTACTGTCTCTGTTATATTTTGACAGACCAGCTTGATCTACTGTCTCTATTATATTATGACAGACCAGCTAGATCTACTGTCTCTATTATATTATGACAGACCAGCTAGATCTACTGTCTCTATTATATTATGACAGACCAGCTTGATCTACTGTCTCTATATTATGACAGACCAGGTAGATCTACTGTCTATTGTATTTTGACAGACCAGCTTGATCTACTGTCTCTATTATAATATGACAGACCAGCTAGATCTACTGTCTCTATTATATTATGACAGACCAGCTTGATCTACTGTCTCTATATTATGACAGACCAGGTAGATCTACTGTCTATTGTATTTTGACAGACCAGCTTGATCTACTGTCTCTATTATATTATGACAGACCAGCTGGATCTACTGTCTCTATTACATTATGACAGACCAGCTAGATCTACTGGCTCTATTGTATTTTGACAGACCAGCTTGATCTACTGTCTCTATTATATTATGACAGACCAGCTAGATCTACTGTCTCTATTATATTATGACAGACCAGCTAGAACTACTGTCTCTGTTATATTTTGACAGACCAGCTTGATCTACTGTCTCTATTATATTATGACAGACCAGGTAGATCTACTGGCTCTATTATATTATGACAGATCAGCTAGATCTACTGTCTCTATTATATTATGACAGACCAGCTAGATCTACTGTCTCTATTATATTATGACAGACCAGCTAGAACTACTGTCTCTGTTATATTTTGACAGACCAGCTTGATCTACTGTCTCTATTGTATTATGACAGACCAGCTAGATCTACTGTCTCTATAATATTATGACAGACTAGCTAGATCTACTGTCTCTATTATATTATGACAGACCAGCTAGATCTACTGTCTCTATTATATTATGACAGACCAGCTAGATCTACTGTCTCTATTATATTATGACAGACCAGCTTGATCTACTGTCTCTATTATATTATGACAGACCAGGTAGATTTACTGTCTCTATTATATTATGACAGACAAGCTAGATCTACTGTCTATATTATATTATGACAGACCAGCTGGATCAACTGTCTCTATTATATTATGACAGACCAGCTTGATCTACTGTCTCTATTATATTATGACAGACCAGCTTGATCTACTGTCTCTATATGATGACAGACCAGGTAGATCTACTGTCTCTATTATATTATGACAGACCGGCTTAATCTACTGTCTCTATTATATTATGACAGACCAGCTTGATCTACTGTCTCTATTATATTATGACAGACCAGGTAGATCTACTGTCTCTATTATATTATGACAGACCAGCTTGATCTACTGTCTCTATTATATTATGACAGACCAGCTGGATCTACTGTCTCTATTATATTATGACAGACCAGCTTGATCTACTGTCTCTATTATATTATGACAGACCAGGTAGATCTACTGTCTCTATTATATTATGACAGACCAGCTTGATCTACTGTCTCTATTATATTATGACAGACCAGCTGGATCTACTGTCTCTATTATATTATGACAGACCAGCTAGAACTACTGTCTCTGTTATATTTTGACAGACCAGCTTGATCTACTGTCTCTATTATATTATGACAGACCAGCTAGATCTACTGTCTCTATTATATTATGACAGACCAGCTAGATCTACTGTCTCTATTATATTATGACAGACCAGCTTGATCTACTGTCTCTATATTATGACAGACCAGGTAGATCTACTGTCTATTGTATTTTGACAGACCAGCTTGATCTACTGTCTCTATTATAATATGACAGACCAGCTAGATCTACTGTCTCTATTATATTATGACAGACCAGCTTGATCTACTGTCTCTATATTATGACAGACCAGGTAGATCTACTGTCTATTGTATTTTGACAGACCAGCTTGATCTACTGTCTCTATTATATTATGACAGACCAGCTGGATCTACTGTCTCTATTACATTATGACAGACCAGCTAGATCTACTGGCTCTATTGTATTTTGACAGACCAGCTTGATCTACTGTCTCTATTATATTATGACAGACCAGCTAGATCTACTGTCTCTATTATATTATGACAGACCAGCTAGAACTACTGTCTCTGTTATATTTTGACAGACCAGCTTGATCTACTGTCTCTATTATATTATGACAGACCAGGTAGATCTACTGGCTCTATTATATTATGACAGATCAGCTAGATCTACTGTCTCTATTATATTATGACAGACCAGCTAGATCTACTGTCTCTATTATATTATGACAGACCAGCTAGAACTACTGTCTCTGTTATATTTTGACAGACCAGCTTGATCTACTGTCTCTATTGTATTATGACAGACCAGCTAGATCTACTGTCTCTATAATATTATGACAGACTAGCTAGATCTACTGTCTCTATTATATTATGACAGACCAGCTAGATCTACTGTCTCTATTATATTATGACAGACCAGCTAGATCTACTGTCTCTATTATATTATGACAGACCAGCTTGATCTACTGTCTCTATTATATTATGACAGACCAGGTAGATTTACTGTCTCTATTATATTATGACAGACAAGCTAGATCTACTGTCTATATTATATTATGACAGACCAGCTGGATCAACTGTCTCTATTATATTATGACAGACCAGCTTGATCTACTGTCTCTATTATATTATGACAGACCAGCTTGATCTACTGTCTCTATATGATGACAGACCAGGTAGATCTACTGTCTCTATTATATTATGACAGACCGGCTTAATCTACTGTCTCTATTATATTATGACAGACCAGCTTGATCTACTGTCTATATTATATTATGACAGACCAGCTTGATCTACTGTCTCTATTATATTATGACAGACCAGCTAGATCTACTGTCTCTATTATATTATGACATCCAGCTAGAACTACTGTCTCTATTATATTATGACAGACCAGCTTGATCTACTGTCTCTATTATATTATGACAGACCAGGTAGATTTACTGTCTCTATTATATTATGACAGACAAGCTAGATCTACTGTCTATATTATATTATGACAGACCAGCTGATCAACTGTCTCTATTATATTATGACAGACCAGCTTGATCTACTGTCTCTATTATATTATGACAGACCAGGTAGATCTACTGTCTCTATTATATTATGACAGACCAGCTTGATCTACTGTCTCTATTATATTATGACAGACCAGCTGGATCTACTGTCTCTATTATATTATGACAGACCAGCTAGAACTACTGTCTCTGTTATATTTTGACAGACCAGCTTGATCTACTGTCTCTATTATATTATGACAGACCAGCTAGATCTACTGTCTCTATTATATTATGACAGACCAGCTAGATCTACTGTCTCTATTATAATATGACAGACCAGCTAGATCTAATGGCTCTATTATATTATGACAGACCAGCTAGATCTACTGGCTCTATTGTATTATGACAGACCAGCTAGATCTACTGTCTCTATTATATTATGACAGACCAGCTAGAACTACTGTCACTGTTATATTTTGACAGACAAGCTTGATCTACAGTCTCTATTATATTATGACAGACCAGCTAGATCTACTGTCTCTATTATATTATGACAGACCATCTTGATCTACTGTCTCTATATTATGACAGACCAGGTAGATCTACTGTCTCTATTATATTATGACAGACCAGCTAGATCTACTGTCTCTATTATATTATGACAGACCAGCTTGATCTACTGTCTCTATATTATGACAGACCAGGTAGATCTACTGTCTCTATTATATTATGACAGACCGGCTTAATCTACTGTCTCGATTATATTATGACAGACCGGCTAATCTACTGTCTCTATTATATTATGACAGACCAGGTAGATCTACTGTCTCTATAATATTATGACAGACCAGCTAGATCTACTGTCTCATATTATGACAGACCAGCTAGATCTACTGTCTCATATTATGACAGACCAGCTAGATCTACTGTCTCATATTATGACAGACCAGCTAGATCTACTGTCTCTATTATATTATGACAGACCAGCTGGATCTACTGTCTCTATTATACTATGGCAGACCAGCTAGATCGACTGCCTCTATTATATTATGACAGACCAGCTAGATCGACTGCCTCTATTGTATTATCAAAGACCAGCAAGATCTACTGTCTCTATTGTATTATGACAGACCAACTAGATCTACTGCCTCAATTGTATTATGACATACCAGCTAGATCTACTGTCTCTATTATATTATGACAGACCAGCTAGAACTACTGTCTCTATTATATTATAACAGACCAGCTAAATCTACTGTCTCTATTATAATATGACAGACCAGCTAGATCTACCCTCTCTATTATATTATGACAGACCATCTAGATCTACTGTCTCATACTATGACAGACCAGCTTGATCTACTGTCTCTATATTATGACAGACCAGGTAGATCTACTGTCTATTGTATTTTGACAGACCAGCTTGATCTACTGTCTCTATTATAATATGACAGACCAGCAAGTTCTACTGTCTCTATTATATTTTGACAGACCAGCTTGATCTACTGTCTCTATTATATTATGACAGACCAGCTGGATCTACTGTCTCTATTACATTATGACAGACCAGCTAGATCTACTGGCTCTATTGTATTTTGACAGACCAGCTTGATCTACTGTCTCTATTATATTATGACAGACCAGCTAGATCTACTGTCTCTATTATATTATGACAGACCAGCTAGAACTACTGTCTCTGTTATATTTTGACAGACCAGCTTGATCTACTGTCTCTATTATATTATGACAGACCAGGTAGATCTACTGGCTCTATTATATTATGACAGATCAGCTAGATCTACTGTCTCTATTATATTATGACAGACCAGCTAGATCTACTGTCTCTATTATATTATGACAGACCAGCTAGAACTACTGTCTCTGTTATATTTTGACAGACCAGCTTGATCTACTGTCTCTATTGTATTATGACAGACCAGCTAGATCTACTGTCTCTATAATATTATGACAGACTAGCTAGATCTACTGTCTCTATTATATTATGACAGACCAGCTAGATCTACTGTCTCTATTATATTATGACAGACCAGCGAGAACTACTGTCTCTGTTATATTATGACAGACCAGCTAGATCTACTAGCTCTATTATATTATGACAGACCAGCTAGATCTACTGTCTCTATTATATTATGACAGACCAGCTAGATCTACTGTCTATATTATATTATGACAGACCAGCTGGATCTACTGTCTCTATTATATTATGACAGACCAGCTAGATCTACTGTCTCTATTATATTATGACAGACCAGCTAGATCTACTGTCTCAATTGTATTATGACATACGAGCTAGATCTACTGTCTCTATTATATTATGACAGATCAGCTAGATCTACTGTCTCTATTATATTATGACAGACCAGCGAGAACTACTGTCTCTATTATATTATGACAGACCAGCTAGATCTACTGTCTCTATAATATTATGACAGACCAGCTAGATCTACTGTCTCTATTATATTATGACAGACCAGCTGGATCTACTGTCTCTATTATATTATGACAGACCAGCTAGATCTACTGTCTCTATTATATTATGACAGACCAGCTATATCTACTGTCTCTATTATATTATGACAGACCAGCTTGATCTACTGTCTATATTATATTATGACAGACCAGCTAGAACTACTGTCTCTGTTATATTTTGACAGACCAGCTTGATCTACTGTCTCTATTATATTATGACAGACCAGGTAGATCTACTGTCTCTAGTATAATATGACAGACCAGCTAGATCTAATGTCTCTATTATATTATGACAGACCAGCTAGATCTACTGTCTCTATAATATTATGACAGACCAGGTAGATCTACTGTCTCTATTGTATTATGACAGATCAGCAAGATCTACTGTCTCTATTATATTATGACAGACCAGCTTGATCTACTGTCTCTATATTATGACAGACCAGGTAGATCTACTGTCTATTGTATTTTGACAGACCAGCTTGATCTACTGTCTCTATTATATTATGACAGACCAGGTAGATCTACTGTCTCTATATTATGACAGACCAGCTAGATCTACTGTCTCTATTATATTATGACAGACCAGCTAGATCTACTGTCTCTATTATATTATGACAGACCAGCTAGATCTACTGTCTCTATTATATTATGACAGACCAGCTTGATCTACTGTCTCTATTATATTATGACAGACCAGCTAGATCTACTGTCTCTATTATATTATGACATCCAGCTAGAACTACTGTCTCTATTATATTATGACAGACCAGCTTGATCTACTGTCTCTATTATATTATGACAGACCAGGTAGATTTACTGTCTCTATTATATTATGACAGACAAGCTAGATCTACTGTCTATATTATATTATGACAGACCAGCTGGATCAACTGTCTCTATTATATTATGACAGACCAGCTTGATCTACTGTCTCTATTATATTATGACAGACCAGCTTGATCTACTGTCTCTATATTATGACAGACCAGGTAGATCTACTGTCTCTATTATATTATGACAGACCAGCTTAATCTACTGTCTCTATTATATTATGACAGACCAGGTAGATCTACTGTCTCTATTATATTATGACAGACCAGCTTGATCTACTGTCTCTATTATATTATGACAGACCAGCTGGATCTACTGTCTCTATTATATTATGACAGACCAGCTGGATCTACTGTCTCTATTATATTATGACAGACCAGCTGGATCTACTGTCTCTATTATATTATGACAGACCAGCTAGAACTACTGTCTCTGTTATATTTTGACAGACCAGCTTGATCTACTGTCTCTATTATATTATGACAGACCAGCTAGATCTACTGTCTCTATTATATTATGACAGACCAGCTAGATCTACTGTCTCTATTATAATATGACAGACCAGCTAGATCTAATGGCTCTATTATATTATGACAGACCAGCTTGATCTACTGTCTCTATTATATTATGACAGACCAGGTAGATTTACTGTCTCTATTATATTATGACAGACAAGCTAGATCTACTGTCTATATTATATTATGACAGACCAGCTGGATCAACTGTCTCTATTATATTATGACAGACCAGCTTGATCTACTGTCTCTATTATATTATGACAGACCAGCTTGATCTACTGTCTCTATATATGACAGACCAGGTAGATCTACTGTCTCTATTATATTATGACAGACCAGCTTAATCTACTGTCTCTATTATATTATGACAGACCAGGTAGATCTACTGTCTCTATTATATTATGACAGACCAGCTTGATCTACTGTCTCTATTATATTATGACAGACCAGCTGGATCTACTGTCTCTATTATATTATGACAGACCAGCTGATCTACTGTCTCTATTATATTATGACAGACCAGCTGGATCTACTGTCTCTATTATATTATGACAGACCAGCTAGAACTACTGTCTCTGTTATATTTTGACAGACCAGCTTGATCTACTGTCTCTATTATATTATGACAGACCAGCTAGATCTACTGTCTCTATTATATTATGACAGACCAGCTAGATCTACTGTCTCTATTATAATATGACAGACCAGCTAGATCTAATGGCTCTATTATATTATGACAGACCAGCTAGATCTACTGGCTCTATTGTATTATGACAGACCAGCTAGATCTACTGTCTCTATTATATTATGACAGACCAGCTAGAACTACTGTCTCTGTTATATTTTGACAGACAAGCTTGATCTACAGTCTCTATTATATTATGACAGACCAGCTAGATCTACTGTCTCTATTATATTATGACAGACCATCTTGATCTACTGTCTCTATATTATGACAGACCAGGTAGATCTACTGTCTCTATTATATTATGACAGACCAGCTAGATCTACTGTCTCTATTATATTATGACAGACCAGCTAGATCTACTGTCTCTATTATATTATGACAGACCAGCTTGATCTACTGTCTCTATATTATGACAGACCAGGTAGATCTACTGTCTATTGTATTTTGACAGACCAGCTTGATCTACTGTCTCTATTATATTATGACAGACAGCTAGATCTACTGTCTCTATTATATTATGACAGACCAGCTAGATCTACTGTCTCTATTATATTATGACAGACCAGCTAGATCTACTGTCTCTATTATATTATGACAGACCAGGTAGATCTACTGTCTCTATTATATTATGACAGACCAGCTTGATCTACTGTCTCTATTATATTATGACAGATCAGCTAGATCTACTGTCTCTATTATATTATGACAGACCAGCGAGAACTACTGTCTCTGTTATATTTTGACAGACCAGCTTAATCTACTGTCTCTATTGTATTATGACAGACCAGCTAGATCTACTGTCTCTATAATATTATGACAGACTAGCTAGATCTACTGTCTCTATTATATTATGACAGACCAGCTAGATCTACTGTCTCTATTATATTATGACAGACCAGCTTGATCTACTGTCTCTATATTATGACAGACCAGGTAGATCTACTGTCTCTATTATATTATGACAGACCAGCTTAATCTACTATCTCTATTATATTATGACAGACCAGCTAGAACTACTGTCTGTTATATTTTGACAGACCAGCTTGATCTACTGTCTCTATTATATTATGACAGACCAGCTAGATCTACTGTCTCTATATTATGACAGACCAGGTAGATCTACTGTCTATTGTATTTTCGACAGACCAGCTTGATCTACTGTCTCTATTATATTATGACAGACCAGGTAGTTCTACTGTCTCTATTATATTATGACAGACCAGCTAGATATACTGTCTCTATTATATTATGACAGACCAGCTAGATCTACTGTCTCTATTATATTATGACAGACCAGCTTGATCTACTGTCTCTATTATATTATGACAGACCAGCTAGATCTACTGTCTCTATTATATTATGACAGACCAGCTAGAACTACTGTCTCTATTATATTATGACAGACCAGCTTGATCTACTGTCTCTATTATATTATGACAGACCAGCTAGATCTACTGTCTCTATTATATTATGACAGACCAGCTAGATCTACTGTCTCTATTATAATATGACAGACCAGCTAGATCTAATGGCTCTATTATATTATGACAGACCAGCTAGATCTACTGGCTCTATTGTATTATGACAGACCAGCTAGATCTACTGTCTCTATTATATTATGACAGACCAGCTAGAACTACTGTCTCTGTTATATTTTGACAGACAAGCTTGATCTACTGTCTCTATTATATTATGACAGACCAGCTAGATCTACTGTCTCTATTATATTATGACAGACCATCTTGATCTACTGTCTCTATATTATGACAGACCAGGTAGATCTACTGTCTCTATTATATTATGACAGACCAGCTAGATCTACTGTCTCTATTATATTATGACAGACCAGCTAGATCTACTGTCTCTATTATATTATGACAGACCAGCTTGATCTACTGTCTCTATATTATGACAGACCAGGTAGATCTACTGTCTATTGTATTTTGACAGAGCAGCTTGATCTACTGTCTCTATTATATTATGACAGACTAGCTAGATCTACTGTCTCTATTATATTATGACAGACCAGCTAGATCTACTGTCTCTATTATATTATGACAGACCAGGTAGATCTACTGTCTCTATTATACTATGACAGATCAGCTAGATCTACTGTCTCTATTATATTATGACAGACCAGGTAGATCTACTGTCTCTATTATATTATGACAGACCAGCTTGATCTACTGTCTCTATTATATTATGACAGACTAGCTAGATCTACTGTCTCTATTATATTATGACAGACCAGCTAGATCTACTGTCTCTATTATATTATGACAGACCAGCTTGATCTACTGTCTCTATATTATGACATACCAGGTAGATCTACTGTCTCTATTATATTATGACAGACCAGCTTAATCTACTATCTCTATTATATTATGACAGACCAGCTAGAACTACTGTCTGTTATATTTTGACAGACCAGCTTGATCTACTGTCTCTATTATATTATGACAGACCAGCTAGATCTACTGTCTCTATATTATGACAGACCAGGTAGATCTACTGTCTATTGTATTTTGACAGACCAGCTTGATCTACTGTCTCTATTATATTATGACAGACCAGGTAGTTCTACTGTCTCTATTATATTATGACAGACCAGCTAGATATACTGTCTCTATTATATTATGACAGACCAGCTAGATCTACTGTCTCTATTATATTATGACAGACCAGCTTGATCTACTGTCTCTATATTATGACAGACCAGGTAGATCTACTGTCTATTGTATTTTGACAGACCAGCTTGATCTACTGTCTCTATTATATTATGACAGACCAGGTAGATCTACTGTCTCTATATTATGACAGACCAGCTAGATCTACTGTCTCTATTATATTATGACAGACCAGCTAGATCTACTGTCTCTATTATATTATGACAGACCAGCTAGATCTACTGTCTCTATTATATTATGACAGACCAGCTTGATCTACTGTCTCTATTATATTATGACAGACCAGCTAGATCTACTGTCTCTATTATATTATGACATCCAGCTAGAACTACTGTCTCTATTATATTATGACAGACCAGCTTGATCTACTGTCTCTATTATATTATGACAGACCAGGTAGATTTACTGTCTCTATTATATTATGACAGACAAGCTAGATCTACTGTCTATATTATATTATGACAGACCAGCTGGATCAACTGTCTCTATTATATTATGACAGACCAGCTTGATCTACTGTCTCTATTATATTATGACAGACCAGCTTGATCTACTGTCTCTATATTATGACAGACCAGGTAGATCTACTGTCTCTATTATATTATGACAGACCAGGCTTAATCTACTGTCTCTATTATATTATGACAGACCAGGTAGATCTACTGTCTCTATTATATTATGACAGACCAGCTTGATCTACTGTCTCTATTATATTATGACAGACCAGCTGGATCTACTGTCTCTATTATATTATGACAGACCAGCTGGATCTACTGTCTCTATTATATTATGACAGACCAGCTGGATCTACTGTCTCTATTATATTATGACAGACCAGCTAGAACTACTGTCTCTGTTATATTTTGACAGACCAGCTAGATCTACTGTCTCTATTATATTATGACAGACCAGCTAGATCTACTGTCTCTATTATATTATGACAGACCAGCTAGATCTACTGTCTCTATTATAATATGACAGACCAGCTAGATCTAATGGCTCTATTATATTATGACAGACCAGCTAGATCTACTGTCTCTATTGTATTATGACAGACCAGCTAGATCTACTGTCTCTATTATATTATGACAGACCAGCTAGAACTACTGTCTCTGTTATATTTTGACAGACAAGCTTGATCTACAGTCTCTATTATATTATGACAGACCAGCTAGATCTACTGTCTCTATTATATTATGACAGACCATCTTGATCTACTGTCTCTATATTATGACAGACCAGGTAGATCTACTGTCTCTATTATATTATGACAGACCAGCTAGATCTACTGTATCTATTATATTTTGACAGACCAGCTAGATCTACTGTCTCTATTATATTATGACAGACCAGCTATATCTACTGTCTATATTATATTATGACAGACCAGCTAGATCTACTGTCTCTATTGTATTTTGACAGACCAGCTTGATCTACTGTCTCTATTATATTATGACAGACCAGCTAGATCTACTGTCTCTATTATATTATGACAGACCAGCTAGATCTACTGTCTCTATTATATTATGACAGACCAGGTAGATCTACTGTCTCTATTATATTATGACAGACCAGCTAGATCTACTGTCTCTATTATATTATGACAGATCAGCTAGATCTACTGTCTCTATTATATTATGACAGACCAGGTAGATCTACTGTCTCTATTATATTATGACAGACCAGCTTGATCTACTGTCTCTATTATATTATGACAGACCAGCTAGATCTACTGTCTCTATTATATTATGACAGACCAGCTAGAACTACTGTCTCTGTTATATTTTGACAGACCAGCATAATCTACTGTCTCTATTGTATTATGACAGACCAGCTAGATCTACTGTCTCTATAATATTATGACAGACCAGCTAGATCTACTGTCTCTATTATATTATGACAGACCAGCTAGATCTACTGTCTCTATTATATTATGACAGACCAGCTTGATCTACTGTCTCTATATTATGACAGACCAGGTAGATCTACTGTCTCTATTATATTATGACAGACCAGCTTAATCTACTATCTCTATTATATTATGACAGACCAGCTAGAACTACTGTCTGTTATATTTTGACAGACCAGCTTGATCTACTGTCTCTATTATATTATGACAGACCAGCTAGATCTACTGTCTCTATTATAATATGACAGACCAGGTAGATCTACTGTCTCTATTGTATTTTCGACAGACCAGCTTGATCTACTGTCTCTATTATATTATGACAGACCAGCTAGTTCTACTGTCTCTATTATATTATGACAGACCAGCTAGATCTACTGTCTCTATTATATTATGACAGACCAGCTAGATCTACTGTCTCTATTATATTATGACAGACCAGCTTGATCTACTGTCTCTATATTATGACAGACCAGGTAGATCTACTGTCTATATGTATTTTGACAGACCAGCTAGATCTACTGTCTCTATTATATTATGACAGACAGCTAGATCTACTGTCTCTATTATATTATGACAGACCAGCTCGATCTACTGTCTCTATTATATTATGACAGACCAGGTAGATCTACTGTCTCTATTATATTATGACAGACCAGCTTGATCTACTGTCTCTATTATATTATGACAGATCAGCTAGATCTACTGTCTCTATTATATTATGACAGACCAGGTAGATCTACTGTCTCTATTATATTATGACAGACCAGCTTGATCTACTGTCTCTATTATATTATGACAGACCAGCTAGATCTACTGTCTCTATTATATTATGACAGACCAGCGAGAACTACTGTCTCTGTTATATTTTGACAGACCAGCTAATCTACTGTCTCTATTGTATTATGACAGACCAGCTAGATCTACTGTCTCTATAATATTATGACAGACTAGCTAGATCTACTGTCTCTATTATATTATGACAGACCAGCTAGATCTACTGTCTCTATTATA
Source organism: Oncorhynchus keta (assembly GCF_023373465.1). Lineage (NCBI taxonomy): Eukaryota > Metazoa > Chordata > Actinopteri > Salmoniformes > Salmonidae > Oncorhynchus > Oncorhynchus keta. The sequence continues at coordinate 157,383 of NW_026278474.1, read as the reverse complement.
TTATGACAGACCAGCTAGATCTACTGTCTCTATATTATGACATACCAGCTAGATCTACTGTCTCTATTATATTATGACAGACCAGCTTAATCTACTATCTCTATTATATTATGACAGACCAGGTAGATCTACTGTCTCTATTATATTATGACAGACCAGCTTGATCTACTGTCTCTATTATATTATGACAGACCAGCTAGATCTACTGTCTCTATTATATTATGACAGACCAGCTAGAACTACTGTCTCTGTTATATTTTGACAGACCAGCTAATCTACTGTCTCTATTGTATTATGACAGACCAGCTAGATCTACTGTCTCTATAATATTATGACAGACCAGCTAGATCTACTGTCTCTATTATATTATGACAGACCAGCTAGATCTACTGTCTCTATTATATTATGACAGACCAGCTAGATCTACTGTCTCTATTATATTATGACATACCAGGTAGATCTACTGTCTCTATTATATTATGACAGACCAGCTAGATCTACTATCTCTATTATATTATGACAGACCAGCTAGAACTACTGTCTGTTATATTTTGACAGACCAGCTAGATCTACTGTCTCTATTATATTATGACAGACCAGCTAGATCTACTGTCTCTATATATATGACAGACCAGGTAGATCTACTGTCTATTGTATTTTGACAGACCAGCTAGATCTACTGTCTCTATTATATTATGACAGACCAGGTAGTTCTACTGTCTCTATTATATTATGACAGACCAGCTAGATATACTGTCTCTATTATATTATGACAGACCAGCTAGATCTACTGTCTCTATTATATTATGACAGACCAGCTTGATCTACTGTCTCTATTATATTATGACAGACCAGCTAGATCTACTGTCTCTATTATATTATGACAGACCAGCTAGAACTACTGTCTCTATTATATTATGACAGACCAGCTTGATCTACTGTCTCTATTATATATTATGACAGACCAGCTAGATCTACTGTCTCTATTATATTATGACAGACCAGCTAGATCTACTGTCTCTATTATAATATGACAGACCAGCTAGATCTAATGGCTCTATTATATTATGACAGACCAGCTAGATCTACTGGCTCTATTATATTATGACAGACCAGCTAGATCTACTGTCTCTATTATATTATGACAGACCAGCTAGAACTACTGTCTCTGTTATATTTTGACAGACCAGCTTGATCTACAGTCTCTATTATATTATGACAGACCAGCTAGATCTACTGTCTCTATTATATTATGACAGACCATCTAGATCTACTGTCTCTATATTATGACAGACCAGGTAGATCTACTGTCTCTATTATATTATGACAGACCAGCTAGATCTACTGTCTCTATTATATTATGACAGACCAGCTAGATCTACTGTCTCTATTATATTATGACAGACCAGCTTGATCTACTGTCTCTATATTATGACAGACCAGGTAGATCTACTGTCTATTGTATTTTGACAGAGCAGCTTGATCTACTGTCTCTATTATATTATGACAGACTAGCTAGATCTACTGTCTCTATTATATTATGACAGACCAGCTCGATCTACTGTCTCTATTATATTATGACAGACCAGGTAGATCTACTGTCTCTATTATACTATGACAGATCAGCTAGATCTACTGTCTCTATTATATTATGACAGACCAGGTAGATCTACTGTCTCTATTATATTATGACAGACCAGCTAGATCTACTGTCTCTATTATATTATGACAGACCAGCTAGATCTACTGTCTCTATTATATTATGACAGACCAGCGAGAACTACTGTCTCTGTTATATTTTGACAGACCAGCTTAATCTACTGTCTCTATTGTATTATGACAGACCAGCTAGATCTACTGTCTCTATAATATTATGACAGACTAGCTAGATCTACTGTCTCTATTATATTATGACAGACCAGCTAGATCTACTGTCTCTATTATATTATGACAGACCAGCTTGATCTACTGTCTCTATATTATGACATACCAGGTAGATCTACTGTCTCTATTATATTATGACAGACCAGCTAATCTACTATCTCTATTATATTATGACAGACCAGCTAGAACTACTGTCTGTTATATTTTGACAGACCAGCTTGATCTACTGTCTCTATTATATTATGACAGACCAGCTAGATCTACTGTCTCTATATTATGACAGACCAGGTAGATCTACTGTCTCTTGTATTTTCGCAGACCAGCTTGATCTACTGTCTCTATTATATTATGACAGACCAGGTAGTTCTACTGTCTCTATTATATTATGACAGACCAGCTAGATATACTGTCTCTATTATATTATGACAGACCAGCTAGATCTACTGTCTCTATTATATTATGACAGACCAGCTAGATCTACTGTCTCTATATTATGACAGACCAGGTAGATCTACTGTCTATTGTATTTTGACAGACCAGCTTGATCTACTGTCTCTATTATATTATGACAGACCAGGTAGATCTACTGTCTCTATATTATGACAGACCAGCTAGATCTACTGTCTCTATTATATTATGACAGACCAGCTAGAACTACTGTCTCTATTATATTATGACAGACCAGCTAGATCTACTGTCTCTATTATATTATGACAGACCAGCTAGATCTACTGTCTCTATTATATTATGACAGACCAGCTAGATCTACTGTCTCTATTATAATATGACAGACCAGCTAGATCTAATGGCTCTATTATATTATGACAGACCAGCTAGATCTACTGGCTCTATTGTATTATGACAGACCAGCTAGATCTACTGTCTCTATTATATTATGACAGACCAGCTAGAACTACTGTCTCTATTATATTTTGACAGACAAGCTTGATCTACAGTCTCTATTATATTATGACAGACCAGCTAGATCTACTGTCTCTATTATATTATGACAGACCATCTTGATCTACTGTCTCTATATTATGACAGACCAGGTAGATCTACTGTCTCTATTATATTATGACAGACCAGCTAGATCTACTGTCTCTATTATATTATGACAGACCAGCTAGATCTACTGTCTCTATTATATTATGACAGACCAGCTTGATCTACTGTCTCTATATTATGACAGACCAGGTAGATCTACTGTCTCTATTGTATTTTGACAGAGCAGCTTGATCTACTGTCTCTATTATATTATGACAGACTAGCTAGATCTACTGTCTCTATTATATTATGACAGACCAGCTCGATCTACTGTCTCTATTATATTATGACAGACCAGGTAGATCTACTGTCTCTATTATACTATGACAGATCAGCTAGATCTACTGTCTCTATTATATTATGACAGACCAGGTAGATCTACTGTCTCTATTATATTATGACAGACCAGCTTGATCTACTGTCTCTATTATATTATGACAGATCAGCTAGATCTACTGTCTCTATTATATTATGACAGACCAGCGAGAACTACTGTCTCTGTTATATTTTGACAGACCAGCTTAATCTACTGTCTCTATTGTATTATGACAGACCAGCTAGATCTACTGTCTCTATAATATTATGACAGACTAGCTAGATCTACTGTCTCTATTATATTATGACAGACCAGCTAGATCTACTGTCTCTATTATATTATGACAGACCAGCTTGATCTACTGTCTCTATATTATGACAGACCAGGTAGATCTACTGTCTCTATTATATTATGACAGACCAGCTTAATCTACTATCTCTATTATATTATGACAGACCAGCTAGAACTACTGTCTGTTATATTTTGACAGACCAGCTTGATCTACTGTCTCTATTATATTATGACAGACCAGCTAGATCTACTGTCTCTATATTATGACAGACCAGGTAGATCTACTGTCTCTATTGTATTTTCGCAGACCAGCTTGATCTACTGTCTCTATTATATTATGACAGACCAGGTAGTTCTACTGTCTCTATTATATTATGACAGACCAGCTAGATATACTGTCTCTATTATATTATGACAGACCAGCTTGATCTACTGTCTCTATTATATTATGACAGACCAGCTAGATCTACTGTCTCTATATTATGACAGACCAGGTAGATCTACTGTCTCTATTGTATTTTCGCAGACCAGCTTGATCTACTGTCTCTATTATATTATGACAGACCAGGTAGTTCTACTGTCTCTATTATATTATGACAGACCAGCTTGATCTACTGTCTCTATATTATGACAGACCAGGTAGATCTACTGTCTATTGTATTTTGACAGACCAGCTTGATCTACTGTCTCTATTATATTATGACAGACCAGGTAGATCTACTGTCTCTATATATATGACAGACCAGCTAGATCTACTGTCTCTATTATATTATGACAGACCAGCTAGATCTACTGTCTCTATTATATTATGACAGACCAGCTAGATCTACTGTCTCTATTATATTATGACAGACCAGCTTGATCTACTGTCTCTATTATATTATGACAGACCAGCTAGATCTACTGTCTCTATTATATTATGACATCCAGCTAGAACTACTGTCTCTATTATATTATGACAGACCAGCTTGATCTACTGTCTCTATTATATTATGACAGACCAGGTAGATTTACTGTCTCTATTATATTATGACAGACAAGCTAGATCTACTGTCTATATTATATTATGACAGACCAGCTGGATCAACTGTCTCTATTATATTATGACAGACCAGCTTGATCTACTGTCTCTATTATATTATGACAGACCAGCTTGATCTACTGTCTCTATATTATGACAGACCAGGTAGATCTACTGTCTCTATTATATTATGACAGACCAGCTTAATCTACTGTCTCTATTATATTATGACAGACCAGGTAGATCTACTGTCTCTATTATATTATGACAGACCAGCTTGATCTACTGTCTCTATTATATTATGACAGACCAGCTGGATCTACTGTCTCTATTATATTATGACAGACCAGCTGGATCTACTGTCTCTATTATATTATGACAGACCAGCTGGATCTACTGTCTCTATTATATTATGACAGACCAGCTAGAACTACTGTCTCTGTTATATTTTGACAGACCAGCTTGATCTACTGTCTCTATTATATTATGACAGACCAGCTAGATCTACTGTCTCTATTATATTATGACAGACCAGCTAGATCTACTGTCTCTATTATAATATGACAGACCAGCTAGATCTAATGGCTCTATTATATTATGACAGACCAGCTAGATCTACTGGCTCTATTGTATTATGACAGACCAGCTAGATCTACTGTCTCTATTATATTATGACAGACCAGCTAGAACTACTGTCTCTGTTATATTTTGACAGACAAGCTAGATCTACAGTCTCTATTATATTATGACAGACCAGCTAGATCTACTGTCTCTATTATATTATGACAGACCATCTTGATCTACTGTCTCTATATTATGACAGACCAGGTAGATCTACTGTCTCTATTATATTATGACAGACCAGCTAGATCTACTGTCTCTATTATATTATGACAGACCAGCTAGATCTACTGTCTCTATTATATTATGACAGACCAGCTAGATCTACTGTCTCTATATTATGACAGACCAGGTAGATCTACTGTCTATTGTATTTTGACAGACCAGCTTGATCTACTGTCTCTATTATATTATGACAGACAGCTAGATCTACTGTCTCTATTATATTATGACAGACCAGCTCGATCTACTGTCTCTATTATATTATGACAGACCAGGTAGATCTACTGTCTCTATTATATTATGACAGACCAGCTTGATCTACTGTCTCTATTATATTATGACAGATCAGCTAGATCTACTGTCTCTATTATATTATGACAGACCAGGTAGATCTACTGTCTCTATTATATTATGACAGACCAGCTTGATCTACTGTCTCTATTATATTATGACAGATCAGCTAGATCTACTGTCTCTATTATATTATGACAGACCAGCGAGAACTACTGTCTCTGTTATATTTTGACAGACCAGCATAATCTACTGTCTCTATTGTATTATGACAGACCAGCTAGATCTACTGTCTCTATAATATTATGACAGACTAGCTAGATCTACTGTCTCTATTATATTATGACAGACCAGCTAGATCTACTGTCTCTATTATATTATGACAGACCAGCTTGATCTACTGTCTCTATATTATGACAGACCAGGTAGATCTACTGTCTCTATTGTATTTTGACAGACCAGCTTGATCTACTGTCTCTATTATATTATGACAGACAGCTAGATCTACTGTCTCTATTATATTATGACAGACCAGCTCGATCTACTGTCTCTATTATATTATGACAGACCAGGTAGATCTACTGTCTCTATTATATTATGACAGACCAGCTTGATCTACTGTCTCTATTATATTATGACAGACCAGGTAGATCTACTGTCTCTATTATATTATGACAGACCAGCTTGATCTACTGTCTCTATTATATTATGACAGATCAGCTAGATCTACTGTCTCTATTATATTATGACAGACCAGCGAGAACTACTGTCTCTGTTATATTTTGACAGACCAGCTTAATCTACTGTCTCTATTGTATTATGACAGACCAGCTAGATCTACTGTCTCTATAATATTATGACAGACTAGCTAGATCTACTGTCTCTATTATATTATGACAGACCAGCTAGATCTACTGTCTCTATTATATTATGACAGACCAGCTTGATCTACTGTCTCTATATTATGACATACCAGGTAGATCTACTGTCTCTATTATATTATGACAGACCAGCTTAATCTACTATCTCTATTATATTATGACAGACCAGCTAGAACTACTGTCTGTTATATTTTGACAGACCAGCTTGATCTACTGTCTCTATTATATTATGACAGACCAGCTAGATCTACTGTCTCTATATTATGACAGACCAGGTAGATCTACTGTCTATTGTATTTTCGACAGACCAGCTTGATCTACTGTCTCTATTATATTATGACAGACCAGGTAGTTCTACTGTCTCTATTATATTATGACAGACCAGCTAGATATACTGTCTCTATTATATTATGACAGACCAGCTTGATCTACTGTCTCTATTATATTATGACAGACCAGCTAGATCTACTGTCTCTATATTATGACAGACCAGGTAGATCTACTGTCTTGTATTTTCGCAGACCAGCTTGATCTACTGTCTCTATTATATTATGACAGACCAGGTAGTTCTACTGTCTCTATTATATTATGACAGACCAGCTTGATCTACTGTCTCTATATTATGACAGACCAGGTAGATCTACTGTCTATTGTATTTTGACAGACCAGCTTGATCTACTGTCTCTATTATATTATGACAGACCAGGTAGATCTACTGTCTCTATATTATGACAGACCAGCTAGATCTACTGTCTCTATTATATTATGACAGACCAGCTAGATCTACTGTCTCTATTATATTATGACAGACCAGCTAGATCTACTGTCTCTATTATATTATGACAGACCAGCTTGATCTACTGTCTCTATTATATTATGACAGACCAGCTAGATCTACTGTCTCTATTATATTATGACATCCAGCTAGAACTACTGTCTCTATTATATTATGACAGACCAGCTTGATCTACTGTCTCTATTATATTATGACAGACCAGGTAGATTTACTGTCTCTATTATATTATGACAGACAAGCTAGATCTACTGTCTATATTATATTATGACAGACCAGCTGGATCAACTGTCTCTATTATATTATGACAGACCAGCTTGATCTACTGTCTCTATTATATTATGACAGACCAGCTTGATCTACTGTCTCTATATTATGACAGACCAGGTAGATCTACTGTCTCTATTATATTATGACAGACCAGCTTAATCTACTGTCTCTATTATATTATGACAGACCAGGTAGATCTACTGTCTCTATTATATTATGACAGACCAGCTTGATCTACTGTCTCTATTATATTATGACAGACCAGCTGGATCTACTGTCTCTATTATATTATGACAGACCAGCTGGATCTACTGTCTCTATTATATTATGACAGACCAGCTGGATCTACTGTCTCTATTATATTATGACAGACCAGCTAGAACTACTGTCTCTGTTATATTTTGACAGACCAGCTTGATCTACTGTCTCTATTATATTATGACAGACCAGCTAGATCTACTGTCTCTATTATATTATGACAGACCAGCTAGATCTACTGTCTCTATTATAATATGACAGACCAGCTAGATCTAATGGCTCTATTATATTATGACAGACCAGCTAGATCTACTGGCTCTATTGTATTATGACAGACCAGCTAGATCTACTGTCTCTATTATATTATGACAGACCAGCTAGAACTACTGTCTCTGTTATATTTTGACAGACAAGCTTGATCTACAGTCTCTATTATATTATGACAGACCAGCTAGATCTACTGTCTCTATTATATTATGACAGACCATCTTGATCTACTGTCTCTATATTATGACAGACCAGGTAGATCTACTGTCTCTATTATATTATGACAGACCAGCTAGATCTACTGTCTCTATTATATTATGACAGACCAGCTAGATCTACTGTCTCTATTATATTATGACAGACCAGCTTGATCTACTGTCTCTATATTATGACAGACCAGGTAGATCTACTGTCTCTATTGTATTTTGACAGACCAGCTTGATCTACTGTCTCTATTATATTATGACAGACAGCTAGATCTACTGTCTCTATTATATTATGACAGACCAGCTAGATCTACTGTCTCTATTATATTATGACAGACCAGGTAGATCTACTGTCTCTATTATATTATGACAGACCAGCTTGATCTACTGTCTCTATTATATTATGACAGATCAGCTAGATCTACTGTCTCTATTATATTATGACAGACCAGGTAGATCTACTGTCTCTATTATATTATGACAGACCAGCTTGATCTACTGTCTCTATTATATTATGACAGATCAGCTAGATCTACTGTCTCTATTATATTATGACAGACCAGCGAGAACTACTGTCTCTGTTATATTTTGACAGACCAGCATAATCTACTGTCTCTATTGTATTATGACAGACCAGCTAGATCTACTGTCTCTATAATATTATGACAGACTAGCTAGATCTACTGTCTCTATTATATTATGACAGACCAGCTAGATCTACTGTCTCTATTATATTATGACAGACCAGCTTGATCTACTGTCTCTATATTATGACATACCAGGTAGATCTACTGTCTCTATTATATTATGACAGACCAGCTTAATCTACTATCTCTATTATATTATGACAGACCAGCTAGAACTACTGTCTGTTATATTTTGACAGACCAGCTTGATCTACTGTCTCTATTATATTATGACAGACCAGCTAGATCTACTGTCTCTATATTATGACAGACCAGGTAGATCTACTGTCTCTATTGTATTTTGACAGACCAGCTTGATCTACTGTCTCTATTATATTATGACAGACCAGGTAGTTCTACTGTCTCTATTATATTATGACAGACCAGCTAGATCTACTGTCTCTATTATATTATGACAGACCAGCTAGATCTACTGTCTCTATTATATTATGACAGACCAGCTTGATCTACTGTCTCTATATTATGACAGACCAGGTAGATCTACTGTCTATTGTATTTTGACAGACCAGCTAGATCTACTGTCTCTATTATATTATGACAGACCAGCTAGATCTACTGTCTCTATTATATTATGACAGACCAGCTCGATCTACTGTCTCTATTATATTATGACAGACCAGGTAGATCTACTGTCTCTATTATATTATGACAGACCAGCTTGATCTACTGTCTCTATTATATTATGACAGATCAGCTAGATCTACTGTCTCTATTATATTATGACAGACCAGGTAGATCTACTGTCTCTATTATATTATGACAGACCAGCTTGATCTACTGTCTCTATTATATTATGACAGATCAGCTAGATCTACTGTCTCTATTATATTATGACAGACCAGCGAGAACTACTGTCTCTGTTATATTTTGACAGACCAGCATAATCTACTGTCTCTATTGTATTATGACAGACCAGCTAGATCTACTGTCTCTATAATATTATGACAGACTAGCTAGATCTACTGTCTCTATTATATTATGACAGACCAGCTAGATCTACTGTCTCTATTATATTATGACAGACCAGCTAGATCTACTGTCTCTATATTATGACATACCAGGTAGATCTACTGTCTCTATTATATTATGACAGACCAGCTTAATCTACTATCTCTATTATATTATGACAGACCAGCTAGAACTACTGTCTGTTTATATTTTGACAGACCAGCTAGATCTACTGTCTCTATTATATTATGACAGACCAGCTAGATCTACTGTCTCTATATTATGACAGACCAGGTAGATCTACTGTCTATATTATATTTTCGCAGACCAGCTTGATCTACTGTCTCTATTATATTATGACAGACCAGGTAGTTCTACTGTCTCTATTATATTATGACAGACCAGCTAGATATACTGTCTCTATTATATTATGACAGACCAGCTAGATCTACTGTCTCTATTATATTATGACAGACCAGCTTGATCTACTGTCTCTATTATATTATGACAGACCAGCTAGATCTACTGTCTCTATTATATTATGACAGACCAGCTAGAACTACTGTCTCTATTATATTATGACAGACCAGCTTGATCTACTGTCTCTATTATATTATGACAGACCAGCTAGATCTACTGTCTCTATTATATTATGACAGACCAGCTAGATCTACTGTCTCTATTATATATGACAGACCAGCTAGATCTAATGGCTCTATTATATTATGACAGACCAGCTAGATCTACTGGCTCTATTATATTATGACAGACCAGCTAGATCTACTGTCTCTATTATATTATGACAGACCAGCTAGAACTACTGTCTCTATTATATTTGACAGACAAGCTTGATCTACAGTCTCTATTATATTATGACAGACCAGCTAGATCTACTGTCTCTATTATATTATGACAGACCATCTTGATCTACTGTCTCTATTATTATGACAGACCAGGTAGATCTACTGTCTCTATTATATTATGACAGACCAGCTAGATCTACTGTCTCTATTATATTATGACAGACCAGCTAGATCTACTGTCTCTATTATATTATGACAGACCAGCTTGATCTACTGTCTCTATATTATGACAGACCAGGTAGATCTACTGTCTCTATTGTATTTTGACAGACCAGCTTGATCTACTGTCTCTATTATATTATGACAGACTAGCTAGATCTACTGTCTCTATTATATTATGACAGACCAGCTCGATCTACTGTCTCTATTATATTATGACAGACCAGGTAGATCTACTGTCTCTATTATACTATGACAGACCAGCTTGATCTACTGTCTCTATTATATTATGACAGATCAGCTAGATCTACTGTCTCTATTATATTATGACAGACCAGGTAGATCTACTGTCTCTATTATATTATGACAGACCAGCTTGATCTACTGTCTCTATTATATTATGACAGATCAGCTAGATCTACTGTCTCTATTATATTATGACAGACCAGCGAGAACTACTGTCTCTGTTATATTTTGACAGACCAGCTTAATCTACTGTCTCTATTGTATTATGACAGACCAGCTAGATCTACTGTCTCTATAATATTATGACAGACTAGCTAGATCTACTGTCTCTATTATATTATGACAGACCAGCTAGATCTACTGTCTCTATTATATTATGACAGACCAGCTTGATCTACTGTCTCTATATTATGACATACCAGGTAGATCTACTGTCTCTATTATATTATGACAGACCAGCTAATCTACTATCTCTATTATATTATGACAGACCAGCTAGAACTACTGTCTGTTATATTTGACAGACCAGCTTGATCTACTGTCTCTATTATATTATGACAGACCAGCTAGATCTACTGTCTCTATATTATGACAGACCAGGTAGATCTACTGTCTCTATTGTATTTTCGACAGACCAGCTTGATCTACTGTCTCTATTATATTATGACAGACCAGGTAGTTCTACTGTCTCTATTATATTATGACAGACCAGCTAGATATACTGTCTCTATTATATTATGACAGACCAGCTAGATCTACTGTCTCTATTATATTATGACAGACCAGCTTGATCTACTGTCTCTATTATATTATGACAGACCAGCTAGATCTACTGTCTCTATTATATTATGACAGACCAGCTAGAACTACTGTCTCTATTATATTATGACAGACCAGCTTGATCTACTGTCTCTATTATATTATCACAGACCAGGTAGATCTACTGTCTCTATTATATTATGACAGACCATCTAGATCTACTGTCTATATTATATTATGACAGACCAGCTGGATCTACTGTCTCTATTATATTATGACAGACCAGCTAGATCTACTGTCTCTATTATATTATGACAGACCAGCTTGATCTACTGTCTCTATATTATGACAGACCAGGTAGATCTACTGTCTCTATTATATTATGACAGACCAGCTAGATCTACTGTCTCTATTATATTATGACAGACCAGCTAATCTACTGTCTCTATTATATTATGACAGACCAGGTAGATCTACTGTCGCTATTATATTATGACAGACCAGCTTGATCTACTGTCTCTATTATATTATGACAGACCAGCTGGATCTACTGTCTCTATTATATTATGACAGACCAGCTTGATCTACTGTCTCTATTATATTATGACAGATCAGCTAGATCTACTGTCTCTATTATATTATGACAGACCAGCTAGATCTACTGTCTCTATAATATTATGACAGACTAGCTAGATCTACTGTCTCTATTATATTATGACAGACCAGCTAGATCTACTGTCTCTATTGTATTATGACAGACCAGCTAGATCTACTGTCTCTATTATATTATGACAGACCAGCTAGAACTACTGTCTCTGTTATATTTTGACAGACAAGCTTGATCTACAGTCTCTATTATATTATGACAGACCAGCTAGATCTACTGTCTCTATTATATTATGACAGACCATCTTGATCTACTGTCTCTATATTATGACAGACCAGGTAGATCTACTGTCTCTATTATATTATGACAGACCAGCTAGATCTACTGTCTCTATTATATTATGACAGACCAGCTAGATCTACTGTCTCTATTATATTATGACAGACCAGCTTGATCTACTGTCTCTATATTATGACAGACCAGGTAGATCTACTGTCTATTGTATTTTGACAGACCAGCTTGATCTACTGTCTCTATTATATTATGACAGACTAGCTAGATCTACTGTCTCTATTATATTATGACAGACCAGCTCGATCTACTGTCTCTATTATATTATGACAGACCAGGTAGATCTACTGTCTCTATTATATTATGACAGACCAGCTTGATCTACTGTCTCTATTATATTATGACAGATCAGCTAGATCTACTGTCTCTATTATATTATGACAGACCAGGTAGATCTACTGTCTCTATTATATTATGACAGACCAGCTTGATCTACTGTCTCTATTATATTATGACAGATCAGCTAGATCTACTGTCTCTATTATATTATGACAGACCAGCGAGAACTACTGTCTCTGTTATATTTTGACAGACCTGCTTAATCTACTGTCTCTATTGTATTATGACAGACCAGCTAGATCTACTGTCTCTATAATATTATGACAGACTAGCTAGATCTACTGTCTCTATTATATTATGACAGACCAGCTAGAACTACTGTCTCTGTTATATTTTGACAGACCAGCTTGATCTACTGTCTCTATTATATTATGACAGACCAGCTAGATCTACTGTCTCTATTATATTATGACAGACCAGCTTGATCTACTGTCTCTATATTATGACAGACCAGGTAGATCTACTGTCTATTGTATTTTGACAGACCAGCTTGATCTACTGTCTCTATTATATTATGACAGACCAGGTAGTTCTACTGTCTCTATTATATTATGACAGACCAGCTAGATATACTGTCTCTATTATATTATGACAGACCAGCTAGATCTACTGTCTCTATTATATTATGACAGACCAGCTTGATCTACTGTCTCTATTATATTATGACAGACCAGCTAGATCTACTGTCTCTATTATATTATGACAGACCAGCTAGAACTACTGTCTCTATTATATTATGACAGACCAGCTTGATCTACTGTCTCTATTATATTATGACAGACCAGCTGGATCTACTGTCTCTATTATATTATGACAGACCAGGTAGATATACTGTCTCTATTGTATTTTGACAGACCAGCTTGATCTACTGTCTCTATTATATTATGACAGACCCGCTAGATCTACTGGCTCTATTGTATTATGACAGACCAGCTAGATCTACTGTCTCTATTATATTATGACAGACCAGCTAGAACTACTGTCTCTGTTATATTTTGACAGACAAGCTTGATCTACAGTCTCTATTATATTATGACAGACCAGCTAGATCTACTGTCTCTATTATATTATGACAGACCATCTTGATCTACTGTCTCTATATTATGACAGACCAGGTAGATCTACTGTCTCTATTATATTATGACAGACCAGCTAGATCTACTGTCTCTATTATATTATGACAGACCAGCTAGATCTACTGTCTCTATTATATTATGACAGACCAGCTTGATCTACTGTCTCTATATTATGACAGACCAGGTAGATCTACTGTCTATTGTATTTTGACAGACCAGCTAGATCTACTGTCTCTATTATATTATGACAGACTAGCTAGATCTACTGTCTCTATTATATTATGACAGACCAGCTCGATCTACTGTCTCTATTATATTATGACAGACCAGGTAGATCTACTGTCTCTATTATATTATGACAGACCAGCTTGATCTACTGTCTCTATTATATTATGACAGACCAGCTAGATCTACTGTCTCTATTATATTATGACAGACCAGGTAGATCTACTGTCTCTATTATATTATGACAGACCAGCTTGATCTACTGTCTCTATTATATTATGACAGATCAGCTAGATCTACTGTCTCTATTATATTATGACAGACCAGCTAGATCTACTGTCTCTATAATATTATGACAGACTAGCTAGATCTACTGTCTCTATTATATTATGACAGACCAGCTAGATCTACTGTCTCTATTATATTATGACAGAACAGCTTGATCTACTGTCTCTATATTATGACATACCAGGTAGATCTACTGTCTCTATTATATTATGACAGACCAGCTTAATCTACTGTCTCTATTATATTATGACAGACCAGCTAGAACTACTGTCTCTGTTATATTTTGACAGACCAGCTTGATCTACTGTCTCTATTATATTATGACAGACCAGCTAGATCTACTGTCTCTATTATATTATGACAGACCAGCTTGATCTACTGTCTCTATATTATGACAGACCAGGTAGATCTACTGTCTATTGTATTTTGACAGACCAGCTAGATCTACTGTCTCTATTATATTATGACAGACCAGGTAGTTCTACTGTCTCTATTATATTATGACAGACCAGCTAGATATACTGTCTCTATTATATTATGACAGACCAGCTAGATCTACTGTCTCTATTATATTATGACAGACCAGCTTGATCTACTGTCTCTATTATATTATGACAGACCAGCTAGATCTACTGTCTCTATTATATTATGACAGACCAGCTAGAACTACTGTCTCTATTATATTATGACAGACCAGCTTGATCTACTGTCTCTATTATATTATGACAGACCAGGTAGATCTACTGTCTCTATTATATTATGACAGACCATCTAGATCTACTGTCTATATTATATTATGACAGACCAGCTGGATCTACTGTCTCTATTATATTATGACAGACCAGCTAGATCTACTGTCTCTATTATATTATGACAGACCAGCTTGATCTACTGTCTCTATTATATTATGACAGACCAGCTGGATCTACTGTCTCTATTATATTATGACAGACCAGCTGGATATACTGTCTCTATTATATTATGACAGACCAGCTGGATCTACTGTCTCTATTATATTATGACAGACCAGGTAGATATACTGTCTCTATTATATTTTGACAGACCAGCTTGATCTACTGTCTCTATTATATTATGACAGACCCGCTAGATCTACTGGCTCTATTGTATTATGACAGACCAGCTTGATCTACTGTCTCTATATTATGACAGACCAGGTAGATCTACTGTCTCTATGTATTTTGACAGACCAGCTTGATCTACTGTCTCTATTATATTATGACAGACCAGGTAGTTCTACTGTCTCTATTATATTATGACAGACCAGCTAGATATACTGTCTCTATTATATTATGACAGACCAGCTAGATCTACTGTCTCTATTATATTATGACAGACCAGCTTGATCTACTGTCTCTATTATATTATGACAGACCAGCTAGATCTACTGTCTCTATTATATTATGACAGACCAGCTAGAACTACTGTCTCTATTATATTATGACAGACCAGCTTGATCTACTGTCTCTATTATATTATGACAGACCAGGTAGATCTACTGTCTCTATTATATTATGACAGACCATCTAGATCTACTGTCTATATTATATTATGACAGACCAGCTGGATCAACTGTCTATATTATATTATGACAGACCAGCTGGATCTACTGTCTCTATTATATTATGACAGACCAGCTTGATCTACTGTCTCTATTATATTATGACAGACCAGCTGGATCTACTGTCTCTATTATATTATGACAGACCAGCTGGATATACTGTCTCTATTATATTATGACAGACCAGCTGGATCTACTGTCTCTATTATATTATGACAGACCAGGTAGATATACTGTCTCTATTGTATTTTGACAGACCAGCTTGATCTACTGTCTCTATTATATTATGACAGACCCGCTAGATCTACTGGTCTATTGTATTATGACAGACCAGCTAGATCTACTGGCTCTATTATATTATGACAGACCAGCTAGATCTACTGTCTCTATTATATTATGACAGACCAGCTAGATCTACTGTCTCTGTTATATTTTGACAGACCAGCTTGATCTACTGTCTCTATTATATTATGACAGACCAGGTAGATCTACTGTCTCTATTATATTATGACAGACCAGGTAGATCTACTGTCTCTATTATATTATGACAGACCAGCTTGATCTACTGTCTCTATTATATTATGACAGACCAGCTAGATCTACTGTCTCTATTATATTATGACAGACCAGCTAGATCTACTGTCTCTATTATATTATGACAGACCAGCTAGATCTACTGTCTCTATTATATTATGACAGACCAGCTAGAACTACTGTCTCTATTATATTATGACAGACCAGCTTGATCTACTGTCTCTATTATATTATGACAGACCAGCTAGATCTACTGTCTCTATTATATTATGACAGACCAGCTTGATCTACTGTCTCTATATTATGACAGACCAGGTAGATCTACTGTCTATTGTATTTTGACAGACCAGCTTGATCTACTGTCTCTATTATATTATGACAGACCAGGTAGTTCTACTGTCTCTATTATATTATGACAGACCAGCTAGATATACTGTCTCTATTATATTATGACAGACCAGCTAGATCTACTGTCTCTATTATATTATGACAGACCAGCTTGATCTACTGTCTCTATTATATTATGACAGACCAGCTAGATCTACTGTCTCTATTATATTATGACAGACCAGCTAGAACTACTGTCTCTATTATATTATGACAGACCAGCTTGATCTACTGTCTCTATTATATTATGACAGACCAGGTAGATCTACTGTCTCTATTATATTATGACAGACCATCTAGATCTACTGTCTATATTATATTATGACAGACCAGCTAGATCTACTGTCTCTATTATATTATGACAGACCAGCTAGATCTACTGTCTCTATTATATTATGACAGACCAGCTTGATCTACTGTCTCTATTATATTATGACAGACCAGCTTGATCTACTGTCTCTATTATATTATGACAGACCAGCTAGATCTACTGTCTCTATTATATTATGACAGACCAGCTAGATCTACTGTCTCTATTATATTATGACAGACCAGCTTGATCTACTGTCTCTATTATATTATGACAGACCAGCTAGATCTACTGTCTCTATTATATTATGACAGACCAGCTTGATCTACTGTCTCTATATTATGACAGACCAGGTAGATCTACTGTCTATTGTATTTTGACAGACCAGCTTGATCTACTGTCTCTATTATATTATGACAGACCAGGTAGTTCTACTGTCTCTATTATATTATGACAGACCAGCTAGATATACTGTCTCTATTATATTATGACAGACCAGCTAGATCTACTGTCTCTATTATATTATGACAGACCAGCTTGATCTACTGTCTCTATTATATTATGACAGACCAGCTAGATCTACTGTCTCTATTATATTATGACAGACCAGCTAGAACTACTGTCTCTATTATATTATGACAGACCAGCTTGATCTACTGTCTCTATTATATTATGACAGACCAGGTAGATCTACTGTCTCTATTATATTATGACAGACCATCTAGATCTACTGTCTATATTATATTATGACAGACCAGCTGGATCTACTGTCTCTATTATATTATGACAGACCAGCTAGATCTACTGTCTCTATTATATTATGACAGACCAGCTTGATCTACTGTCTCTATTATATTATGACAGACCAGCTGGATCTACTGTCTCTATTATATTATGACAGACCAGCTGGATATACTGTCTCTATTATATTATGACAGACCAGCTGGATCTACTGTCTCTATTATATTATGACAGACCAGGTAGATATACTGTCTCTATTGTATTTTGACAGACCAGCTTGATCTACTGTCTCTATTATATTATGACAGACCCGCTAGATCTACTGGCTCTATTGTATTATGACAGACCAGCTTGATCTACTGTCTCTATATTATGACAGACCAGGTAGATCTACTGTCTATTGTATTTTGACAGACCAGCTTGATCTACTGTCTCTATTATATTATGACAGACCAGGTAGTTCTACTGTCTCTATTATATTATGACAGACCAGCTAGATATACTGTCTCTATTATATTATGACAGACCAGCTAGATCTACTGTCTCTATTATATTATGACAGACCAGCTTGATCTACTGTCTCTATTATATTATGACAGACCAGCTAGATCTACTGTCTCTATTATATTATGACAGACCAGCTAGAACTACTGTCTCTATTATATTATGACAGACCAGCTTGATCTACTGTCTCTATTATATTATGACAGACCAGGTAGATCTACTGTCTCTATTATATTATGACAGACCATCTAGATCTACTGTCTATATTATATTATGACAGACCAGCTGGATCAACTGTCTATATTATATTATGACAGACCAGCTGGATCTACTGTCTCTATTATATTATGACAGACCAGCTTGATCTACTGTCTCTATTATATTATGACAGACCAGCTGGATCTACTGTCTCTATTATATTATGACAGACCAGCTGGATATACTGTCTCTATTATATTATGACAGACCAGCTGGATCTACTGTCTCTATTATATTATGACAGACCAGGTAGATATACTGTCTCTATTGTATTTTGACAGACCAGCTTGATCTACTGTCTCTATTATATTATGACAGACCCGCTAGATCTACTGGTCTATTGTATTATGACAGACCAGCTAGATCTACTGGCTCTATTATATTATGACAGACCAGCTAGATCTACTGTCTCTATTATATTATGACAGACCAGCTAGAACTACTGTCTCTGTTATATTTTGACAGACCAGCTTGATCTACTGTCTCTATTATATTATGACAGACCAGGTAGATCTACTGTCTCTATTATATTATGACAGACCAGGTAGATCTACTGTCTCTATTATATTATGACAGACCAGCTTGATCTACTGTCTCTATTATATTATGACAGATCAGCTAGATCTACTGTCTCTATTATATTATGACAGACCAGCTAGATCTACTGTCTCTATAATATTATGACAGACTAGCTAGATCTACTGTCTCTATTATATTATGACAGACCAGCTAGAACTACTGTCTCTATTATATTATGACAGACCAGCTTGATCTACTGTCTCTATTATATTATGACAGACCAGCTGGATCTACTGTCTCTATTATATTATGACAGACCAGGTAGATATACTGTCTCTATTGTATTTTGACAGACCAGCTTGATCTACTGTCTCTATTATATTATGACAGACCCGCTAGATCTACTGGCTCTATTGTATTATGACAGACCAGCTAGATCTACTGTCTCTATTATATTATGACAGACCAGCTAGAACTACTGTCTCTGTTATATTTTGACAGACAAGCTTGATCTACAGTCTCTATTATATTATGACAGACCAGCTAGATCTACTGTCTCTATTATATTATGACAGACCATCTTGATCTACTGTCTCTATATTATGACAGACCAGGTAGATCTACTGTCTCTATTATATTATGACAGACCAGCTAGATCTACTGTCTCTATTATATTATGACAGACCAGCTAGATCTACTGTCTCTATTATATTATGACAGACCAGCTTGATCTACTGTCTCTATATTATGACAGACCAGGTAGATCTACTGTCTATTGTATTTTGACAGACCAGCTTGATCTACTGTCTCTATTATATTATGACAGACTAGCTAGATCTACTGTCTCTATTATATTATGACAGACCAGCTCGATCTACTGTCTCTATTATATTATGACAGACCAGGTAGATCTACTGTCTCTATTATATTATGACAGACCAGCTTGATCTACTGTCTCTATTATATTATGACAGATCAGCTAGATCTACTGTCTCTATTATATTATGACAGACCAGGTAGATCTACTGTCTCTATTATATTATGACAGACCAGCTTGATCTACTGTCTCTATTATATTATGACAGATCAGCTAGATCTACTGTCTCTATTATATTATGACAGACCAGCTAGATCTACTGTCTCTATAATATTATGACAGACTAGCTAGATCTACTGTCTCTATTATATTATGACAGACCAGCTAGATCTACTGTCTCTATTATATTATGACAGAACAGCTTGATCTACTGTCTCTATATTATGACATACCAGGTAGATCTACTGTCTCTATTATATTATGACAGACCAGCTTAATCTACTGTCTCTATTATATTATGACAGACCAGCTAGAACTACTGTCTCTGTTATATTTTGACAGACCAGCTTGATCTACTGTCTCTATTATATTATGACAGACCAGCTAGATCTACTGTCTCTATTATATTATGACAGACCAGCTTGATCTACTGTCTCTATATTATGACAGACCAGGTAGATCTACTGTCTATTGTATTTTGACAGACCAGCTTGATCTACTGTCTCTATTATATTATGACAGACCAGGTAGTTCTACTGTCTCTATTATATTATGACAGACCAGCTAGATATACTGTCTCTATTATATTATGACAGACCAGCTAGATCTACTGTCTCTATTATATTATGACAGACCAGCTTGATCTACTGTCTCTATTATATTATGACAGACCAGCTAGATCTACTGTCTCTATTATATTATGACAGACCAGCTAGAACTACTGTCTCTATTATATTATGACAGACCAGCTTGATCTACTGTCTCTATTATATTATGACAGACCAGGTAGATCTACTGTCTCTATTATATTATGACAGACCATCTAGATCTACTGTCTATATTATATTATGACAGACCAGCTGGATCTACTGTCTCTATTATATTATGACAGACCAGCTAGATCTACTGTCTCTATTATATTATGACAGACCAGCTTGATCTACTGTCTCTATATTATGACAGACCAGGTAGATCTACTGTCTCTATTATATTATGACAGACCGGCTTAATCTACTGTCTCTTTTATATTATGACAGACCGGCTTAATCTACTGTCTCTATTATATTATGACAGACCAGGTAGATCTACTGTCTCTATTATATTATGACAGACCAGCTTGATCTACTGTCTCTATTATATTATGACAGACCAGCTGGATCTACTGTCTCTATTATATTATGACAGACCAGCTGGATATACTGTCTCTATTATATTATGACAGACCAGCTGGATCTACTGTCTCTATTATATTATGACAGACCAGGTAGATATACTGTCTCTATTGTATTTTGACAGACCAGCTTGATCTACTGTCTCTATTATATTATGACAGACCCGCTAGATCTACTGGCTCTATTGTATTATGACAGACCAGCTTGATCTACTGTCTCTATATTATGACAGACCAGGTAGATCTACTGTCTATTGTATTTTGACAGACCAGCTTGATCTACTGTCTCTATTATATTATGACAGACCAGGTAGTTCTACTGTCTCTATTATATTATGACAGACCAGCTAGATATACTGTCTCTATTATATTATGACAGACCAGCTAGATCTACTGTCTCTATTATATTATGACAGACCAGCTTGATCTACTGTCTCTATTATATTATGACAGACCAGCTAGATCTACTGTCTCTATTATATTATGACAGACTAGCTAGAACTACTGTCTCTATTATATTATGACAGACCAGCTTGATCTACTGTCTCTATTATATTATGACAGACCAGGTAGATCTACTGTCTCTATTATATTATGACAGACCATCTAGATCTACTGTCTATATTATATTATGACAGACCAGCTGGATCAACTGTCTATATTATATTATGACAGACCAGCTGGATCTACTGTCTCTATTATATTATGACAGACCAGCTTGATCTACTGTCTCTATTATATTATGACAGACCAGCTGGATCTACTGTCTCTATTATATTATGACAGACCAGCTGGATATACTGTCTCTATTATATTATGACAGACCAGCTGGATCTACTGTCTCTATTATATTATGACAGACCAGGTAGATATACTGTCTCTATTGTATTTTGACAGACCAGCTTGATCTACTGTCTCTATTATATTATGACAGACCCGCTAGATCTACTGGTCTATTGTATTATGACAGACCAGCTAGATCTACTGGCTCTATTATATTATGACAGACCAGCTAGATCTACTGTCTCTATTATATTATGACAGACCAGCTAGAACTACTGTCTCTGTTATATTTTGACAGACCAGCTTGATCTACTGTCTCTATTATATTATGACAGACCAGGTAGATCTACTGTCTCTATTATATTATGACAGACCAGGTAGATCTACTGTCTCTATTATATTATGACAGACCAGCTTGATCTACTGTCTCTATTATATTATGACAGATCAGCTAGATCTACTGTCTCTATTATATTATGACAGACCAGCTAGATCTACTGTCTCTATAATATTATGACAGACTAGCTAGATCTACTGTCTCTATTATATTATGACAGACCAGCTAGATCTACTGTCTCTATTATATTATGACAGAACAGCTTGATCTACTGTCTCTATATTATGACATACCAGGTAGATCTACTGTCTCTATTATATTATGACAGACCAGCTTAATCTACTGTCTCTATTATATTATGACAGACCAGCTAGAACTACTGTCTCTGTTATATTTTGACAGACCAGCTTGATCTACTGTCTCTATTATATTATGACAGACCAGCTAGATCTACTGTCTCTATTATATTATGACAGACCAGCTTGATCTACTGTCTCTATATTATGACAGACCAGGTAGATCTACTGTCTATTGTATTTTGACAGACCAGCTTGATCTACTGTCTCTATTATATTATGACAGACCAGGTAGTTCTACTGTCTCTATTATATTATGACAGACCAGCTAGATATACTGTCTCTATTATATTATGACAGACCAGCTAGATCTACTGTCTCTATTATATTATGACAGACCAGCTTGATCTACTGTCTCTATTATATTATGACAGACCAGCTAGATCTACTGTCTCTATTATATTATGACAGACCAGCTAGAACTACTGTCTCTATTATATTATGACAGACCAGCTTGATCTACTGTCTCTATTATATTATGACAGACCAGGTAGATCTACTGTCTCTATTATATTATGACAGACCATCTAGATCTACTGTCTATATTATATTATGACAGACCAGCTGGATCTACTGTCTCTATTATATTATGACAGACCAGCTAGATCTACTGTCTCTATTATATTATGACAGACCAGCTTGATCTACTGTCTCTATATTATGACAGACCAGGTAGATCTACTGTCTCTATTATATTATGACAGACCGGCTTAATCTACTGTCTCTATTATATTATGACAGACCGGCTTAATCTACTGTCTCTATTATATTATGACAGACCAGGTAGATCTACTGTCTCTATTATATTATGACAGACCAGCTTGATCTACTGTCTCTGTTATATTATGACAGACCAGCTGGATCTACTGTCTCTATTATATTATGACAGACCAGCTGGATATACTGTCTCTATTATATTATGACAGACCAGCTGGATCTACTGTCTCTATTATATTATGACAGACCAGGTAGATATACTGTCTCTATTGTATTTTGACAGACCAGCTTGATCTACTGTCTCTATTATATTATGACAGACCCGCTAGATCTACTGGCTCTATTGTATTATGACAGACCAGCTTGATCTACTGTCTCTATATTATGACAGACCAGGTAGATCTACTGTCTATTGTATTTTGACAGACCAGCTTGATCTACTGTCTCTATTATATTATGACAGACCAGGTAGTTCTACTGTCTCTATTATATTATGACAGACCAGCTAGATATACTGTCTCTATTATATTATGACAGACCAGCTAGATCTACTGTCTCTATTATATTATGACAGACCAGCTTGATCTACTGTCTCTATTATATTATGACAGACCAGCTAGATCTACTGTCTCTATTATATTATGACAGACCAGCTAGAACTACTGTCTCTATTATATTATGACAGACCATCTAGATCTACTGTCTATATTATATTATGACAGACCAGCTGGATCAACTGTCTATATTATATTATGACAGACCAGCTGGATCTACTGTCTCTATTATATTATGACAGACCAGCTTGATCTACTGTCTCTATTATATTATGACAGACCAGCTGGATCTACTGTCTCTATTATATTATGACAGACCAGCTGGATATACTGTCTCTATTATATTATGACAGACCAGCTGGATCTACTGTCTCTATTATATTATGACAGACCAGGTAGATATACTGTCTCTATTGTATTTTGACAGACCAGCTTGATCTACTGTCTCTATTATATTATGACAGACCCGCTAGATCTACTGGTCTATTGTATTATGACAGACCAGCTAGATCTACTGGCTCTATTATATTATGACAGACCAGCTAGATCTACTGTCTCTATTATATTATGACAGACCAGCTAGAACTACTGTCTCTGTTATATTTTGACAGACCAGCTTGATCTACTGTCTCTATTATATTATGACAGACCAGGTAGATCTACTGTCTCTATTGTATTTTGGCAGACCAGCTTGATCTACTGTCTCTATTATATTATGACAGACCAGGTAGATCTACTGTCTCTATTGTATTATCAAAGACCAGCAAGATCTACTGTCTCAATTGTATTATGACATACGAGCTTGATCTACTGTCTCTATTATATTATGACAGACCAGGTAGATCTACTGTCTCTATTATATTATGACAGACCAGCTTGATCTACTGTCTCTATTATATTATGACAGATCAGCTAGATCTACTGTCTCTATTATATTATGACAGACCAGCGAGAACTACTGTCTCTGTTATATTTTGACAGACCAGCTTGATCTACTGTCTCTATTGTATTATGACAGACAAGCTAGATCTACTGTCTCTATAATATTATGACAGACTAGCTAGATCTACTGTCTCTATTATATTATGACAGACCAGCTAGATCTACTGTCTCTATTATATTATGACAGACCAGCTTGATCTACTGTCTCTATATTATGACAGACCAGGTAGATCTACTGTCTCTATTATATTATGACAGACCAGCTTAATCTACTGTCTATTATATTATGACAGACCAGGTAGATCTACTGTCTCTATTATATTATGACAGACCAGCTTGATCTACTGTCTCTATTATATTATGACAGACCAGCTGGATCCACTGTCTCTATTATACTATGACAGACCAGCTATAGCTACTGTCTCTATTATATTATGACAGACCAGCTAGATCTACTGTCTCTATTATATTATGACAGACCAGCTAGATCTACTGGCTCTATTGTATTATGACAGACCAGCTAGATCTACTGTCTCTATTATATTATGACAGACCAGCTAGAACTACTGTCTCTGTTATATTTTGACAGACCAGCTTGATCTACTGTCTCTATTATATTATGACAGACCAGCTGGATCTACTGTCTCTATTATACTATGACAGACCAGCTATAGCTACTGTCTCTATTATATTATGACAGACCAGCTAGATCTACTGTCTCTATTATATTATGACAGACCAGCTTGATCTACTGTCTCTATATTATGACAGACCAGGTAGATCTACTGGCTCTATTGTATTATGACAGACCAGCTAGATCTACTGTCTCTATTATATTATGACAGACCAGCATGATCTACTGTCTCTATTATATTATGACAGACCAGTTAGATCTACTGTCTCTATTATATTATGACAGACCAGCTAGAACTACTGTCTCTGTTATATTTTTGACAGACCAGCTAGATCTACTGTCTCTATTATATTATGACAGACTAGCTAGATCTACTGTCTCTATATTATGACAGACCAGCTTGATCTACTGTCTCTATATTATGACAGACCAGCTAGATCTACTGTCTCTATTGTATGACATACCAGCTTGATCTACTGTCTCTATTATATTATGACAGACCAGCTAGATCTACTGTTGCTAATATTTTATGACAGACCAGCAAGATCTACTGTGTCTATTATATTTTGACAGACCAGCTTGATCTAATGTCTACATTACAATATGACAGACCAGCTAGATCTACTGTGTCTATTATATTATGACAGACCAGCAAGATCTACGGTCTCCATTATAATATGACAGACCAGCTTGATCTACTGTCTCTATTATATTATGACAGACCAGGTAGATCTAATGTCTCTATTATATTATGACAGACCAGCTAGATCTACTGTCTCTATTATATTATGACAGACCAGCTGGATCAACTGTCTCTATTATATTATGACAGACCAGCTGGATCTACTGTCTCTATTATATTATGACAGACCAGCTAGATCTACTGTCTCCATTATATTATGACAGACCAGCTTGATCTACTGTCTCTATTATATAATGACAGACCAGGTAGATCTACTGTCTCTATTGTATTTTGACAGACCAGCTTGATCTACAGTCTCTATTATATTATGACAGACCAGCTTGATCTACTGGCTCTATTGTATTATGACAGACCAGCTAGATCTACTGGCTCTATTATATTATGACAGATCAGCTAGATCTACTGTCTCTATTATATTATGACAGACCAGCTAGATCTACTGTCTCTATTATATTATGAAAGACCAGCTAGAACTACTGTCTCTGTTATATTTTGACAGACCAGCTTGATCTACTGTCTCTATTATACTATGACAGACCAGCTATAGCTACTGTCTCTATTATATTATGACAGACCAGCTAGATCTACTGTCTCTATTATATTATGACAGACCAGCTAGATCTACTGTCTCTATTATATTATGACAGACCAGCTAGATCTACTGTCTATTGTATTTTGACAGACCAGCTTGATCTACTGTCTCTATTATATTTTGACAGACCAGGTAGATCTACTGTCTCTATTATATTATGACAGACCAGCTAGATCTACTGTCTCTATTATATTATGACAGACCAGCTAGAACTACTGTCTCTATTATATTATGACAGACCAGGGAGATCTACTGTCTCTATTATATTATGACAGACCAGCTAGATCTACTGTCTCTATTGTATTATGACAGACCAGCTAGATCTACTGGCTCTATTATATTATGACAGACCAGCTAGATATACTGTCTCTATTATATTATGACAGACCAGCTAGAACTACAGTCTCTGTTATATTTTGACAGACCAGCTTGATCTACTGTCTCTATTATACTATGACAGACCAGCTATAGCTACTGTCTCTATTATATTATGACAGACCAGCTAGATCTACTGTCTCTATTATGACAGACCAGCTAGATCTACTGTCTCTATTATATTATGACAGACCAGCTTGATCTACTGTCTCTATATTATGACAGACCAGGTAGATCTACTGTCTATTGTATTTTGACAGACCAGGTAGATCTACTGTCTCTATTATATTATGACAGACCAGGTAGATCTACTGTCTCTATTGTATTATGACAGACCAGCTAGATCTACTGTCTCTATTATAATATGACAGACCAGCTAGATCTACTGTCTCTATTTTATTATGACAGACCAGCTATATCTACTGTCTCTATTGTATTATGACAGACCAGCTAGATCTACTGTCTCTGTTATATTTTGACAGACCAGCTAGAACTACTGTCTCTGTTATATTTTGACAGACCAGCTTGATCTATTGTCTCTATTATATTTTGACAGACCAGCTTGATCTACTGTCTCTATTATATTTTGACAGACCAGATTGATCTACTGTCTCTATTATACTATGACAGACCAGCTATAGCTACTGTCTCTATTATATTATGACAGACCAGCTATAGCTACTGTCTCTTTTGTATTTTGACAGACCAGCTTGATCTACTGTCTCTATTATATTATGACAGACCAGCTAGAACTACTGTCTCTGTTATATTTTGACAGACCAGCTTGATCTACTGTCTCTATTATACTATGACAGACCAGCTATAGCTACTGTCTCTATTGTATTTTGACAGACCAGGTTGATCTACTGTCTCTATTGTATTTTGACAGACCAGCTTGATCTACTGTCTCTATTGTATTATGACAAACCAGCTAGATCTACTGTCTCTATTATAATATGACAGACCAGCTAGATCTACTGTCTCTATTATATTATGACAGACGAGCTAGATCTACTGTCTCTATTGTATTATGACAGACCAGCTAGATCTACTGTCTCTATTATAATATGACAGACCAGCTAGATCTACTCTCTATTATATTATGACAGACTAGCTAGATCTACTGTCTCTATGGTATTATGACAGACCAGCTAGATCTACTGTCTCTATTGTATCATGACAGATCAGCTAGATCTACTGTCTCTATTATAATATGACAGACCAGCTAGATCTACTGTCTCTATTTTATTATGACAGACCAGCTAGATCTACTGTCTCTATTGTATTATGACAGACCAGCTAGATCTACTGTCTCTGTTATATTTTGACAGACCAGCTAGAACTACTGTCTCTGTTATATTTTGACAGACCAGCTTGATCTATTGTCTCTATTATATTTTGACAGACCAGCTTGATCTACTGTCTCTATTATATTTTGACAGACCAGATTGATCTACTGTCTCTATTATACTATGACAGACCAGCTATAGCTACTGTCTCTATTATATTATGACAGACCAGCTATAGCTACTGTCTCTTTTGTATTTTGACAGACCAGCTTGATCTACTGTCTCTATTATATTATGACAGACCAGCTATAGCTACTGTCTCTTTTGTATTTTGACAGACCAGCTTGATCTACTGTCTCTATTATATTAAGACAGACCAGGTAGATCTACTGTCTCTATTGTATTTTGACAGACCAGGTTGATCTACTGTCTCTATTGTATTTTGACAGACCAGCTTGATCTACTGTCTCTATTGTATTATGACAAACCAGCTAGATCTACTGTCTCTATTATAATATGACAGACCAGCTAGATCTACTGTCTCTATTATATTATGACAGACGAGCTAGATCTACTGTCTCTATTGTATTATGACAGACCAGCTAGATCTACTGTCTCTTTTATAATATGACAGACCAGCTAGATCTACTCTCTATTATATTATGACAGACTAGCTAGATCTACTGTCTCTATGGTATTATGACAGACCAGCTAGATCTACTTTCTCTATTGTATCATGACAGATCAGCTAGATCTACTGTCTCTATTATATTATGACAGACCAGCTAGATCTACTGTCTCTATTATATTATGACAGACCAGCTAGAACTACTGTCTCTGTTATATTTTGACAGACCAGCTTGATCTACTGTCTCTATTATACTATGACAGACCAGCTATAGCTACTGTCTCTATTATATAATGACAGACCAGGTAGATCTACTGTCTCTATTGTATTTTGACAGACCAGCTTGATCTACTGTCTCTATTATATTATGACAGACCAGGTAGATCTACTGTCTCTATTATATTATGACAGACCAGCTTGATCTACTGTCTCTATTGTATTATGACAAACCAGCTAGATCTACTGTCTCTATTATAATATGACAGACCAGCTAGATCTACTGTCTCTATTATATTATGACAGACGAGCTAGATCTACTGTCTCTATTGTATTATGACAGACCAGCTAGATCTACTGTCTCTATTATAATATGACAGACCAGCTAGATCTACTCTCTATTATATTATGACAGACTAGCTAGATCTACTGTCTCTATGGTATTATGACAGACCAGCTAGATCTACTTCCTCTATTGTATCATGACAGATCAGCTAGATCTACTGTCTCTATTATATTATGACAGACCAGCTAGATCTACTGTCTCTATTATATTATGACAGACCAGCTAGAACTACTGTCTCTGTTATATTTTGACAGACCAGCTTGATCTACTGTCTCTATTATACTATGACAGACCAGCTATAGCTACTGTCTCTTTTGTATTTTGACAGACCAGCTTGATCTACTGTCTCTATTATATTATGACAGACCAGCTATAGCTACTGTCTCTTTTGTATTTTGACAGACCAGCTTGATCTACTGTCTCTATTATATTAAGACAGACCAGGTAGATCTACTGTCTCTATTGTATTTTGACAGACCAGGTTGATCTACTGTCTCTATTGTATTTTGACAGACCAGCTTGATCTACTGTCTCTATTGTATTATGACAAACCAGCTAGATCTACTGTCTCTATTATAATATGACAGACCAGCTAGATCTACTGTCTCTATTATATTATGACAGACGAGCTAGATCTACTGTCTCTATTGTATTATGACAGACCAGCTAGATCTACTGTCTCTATTATAATATGACAGACCAGCTAGATCTACTCTCTATTATATTATGACAGACTAGCTAGATCTACTGTCTCTATGGTATTATGACAGACCAGCTAGATCTACTTTCTCTATTGTATCATGACAGATCAGCTAGATCTACTGTCTCTATTATATTATGACAGACCAGCTAGATCTACTGTCTCTATTATATTATGACAGACCAGCTAGAACTACTGTCTCTGTTATATTTTGACAGACCAGCTTGATCTACTGTCTCTATTATACTATGACAGACCAGCTATAGCTACTGTCTCTATTATATAATGACAGACCAGGTAGATCTACTGTCTCTATTGTATTTTGACAGACCAGCTTGATCTACTGTCTCTATTATATTATGACAGACCAGGTAGATCTACTGTCTCTATTATATTATGACAGACCAGCTAGATCTACTGTCTCTATTATATTATGACAGACGAGCTAGATCTACTGTCTCTATTGTATTATGACAGACCAGCTAGATCTACTGTCTCTATTATAATATGACAGACCAGCTAGATCTACTCTCTATTATATTATGACAGACTAGCTAGATCTACTGTCTCTATGGTATTATGACAGACCAGCTAGATCTACTTTCTCTATTGTATCATGACAGATCAGCTAGATCTACTGTCTCTATTATATTATGACAGACCAGCTAGATCTACTGTCTCTATTATATTATGACAGACCAGCTAGAACTACTGTCTCTGTTATATTTTGACAGACCAGCTTGATCTACTGTCTCTATTATACTATGACAGACCAGCTATAGCTACTGTCTCTATTATATTTATTTTATTTTTTTTATTTTTTATTTCACCTTTATTTAACCAGGTAGGCTAGTTGAGAACAAGTTCTCATTTGCAACTGCGACCTGGCCAAGATAAAGCATAGCAGTGTGAACAGACAACACAGAGTTACACATGGAGTAAACAATTAGCAAGTCAATAACACAGTAGAAAAAAATGGGCAGTCTATATACAATGTGTGCAAAAGGCATGAGGAGGTAGGCGAATAATACCATTTTGCAGATTAACACTGGAGTGATAAATGATCAGATGGGCATGTACAGGTAGAGATATTGGTGTGCAAAAGAGCAGAAAAGTAAATAAATAAAAACAGTATAAAAACAGTATGGGAATGAGGTAGGTGAAAAAGGGTGAGCTATTTACCTATAGACTATGTACAGCTGCAGCGATCGGTTAGCTGCTCGGATAGCTGATGTTTGAAGTTGGAGAGGGAGATAAAAGTCTCCAACTTCAGCGATTTTTGCAATTCGTTCCAGTCACAGGCAGCAGAGTACTGGAACGAAAGGCGGCCAAATGAGGTGTTGGCTTTAGGGATGATCAGTGAGATACACCTGCTGGAGCGCGTGCTACGGATGGGTGTTGCCATCGTGACCAGTGAACTGAGATAAGGCGGAGCTTTACCTAGCATGGACTTGTAGATGACCTGGAGCCAGTGGGTCTGGCGAAATATGTAGTGAGGGCCAGCCGACTAGAGCATACAAGTCGCAGTGGTGGGTGGTATAAGGTGCTTTAGTGACAAAACGGATGGCACTGTGATAGACTGCATCCAGTTTGCTGAGTAGAGTGTTGGAAGCCATTTTGTAGATGACATCGCCGAAGTCGAGGATCGGTAGGATAGTCAGTTTTACTAGGGTAAGCTTGGCAGCGTGAGTGAAGGAGGCTTTGTTGCGGAATAGAAAGCCGACTCTGGATTTGATTTTTGATTGGAGATGTTTGATGTGAGTCTGGAAGGAGAGTTTGCAGTCTAGCCAGACACCTAGGTACTTATAGATGTCCACATATTCAAGGTTGGAACCATCCAGGGTGGTGATGCTAGTCGGGTATGCGGGTGCAGGCAGCGATCGGTTGAAAAGCATGCATTTGGTTTTACTCGCGTTTAAGAGCAGTTGGAGGCCACGGAAGGAGTGCTGTATGGCATTGAAGCTCGTTTGGAGGTTGGATAGCACAGTGTCCAATGACGGGCCGAAAGTATATAGAATGGTGTCGTCTGCGTAGAGGTGGATCAGGGAATCGCCCGCAGCAAGAGCAACATCATTGATATATACAGAGAAAAGAGTCGGCCCGAGAATGTAACCCTGTGGCACCCCATAGAGACTGCCAGAGGACCGGACAGCATGCCCTCTGATTTGACACACTGAACTCTGTCTGCAAAGTAATTGGTGAACCAGGCAAGGCAGTCATCCGAAAACCGAGGCTGTTGAGTCTGCCGATAAGAATTTGGTGATTGACAGAGTCGAAAGCCTTGGCGAGGTCGATGAAGACGGCTGCACAGTACTGTCTTTTATCGATGGCGGTTATGATATCATTTAGTACCTTGAGTGTGGCTGAGGTGCACCCGTGACCGGCTCGGAAACCAGATTGCACAGCGGAGAAGGTACGGTGGGATTCGAGATGGTCAGTGACCTGTTTGTTGACTTGGCTTTCGAAGACCTTAGATAGGCAGGGCAGGATGGATATAGGTCTATAGCAGTTTGGGTCCAGGGTGTCTCCCCCTTTGAAGAGGGGGATGACTGCGGCAGCTTTCCAATCCTTGGGGATCTCAGACGATATGAAAGAGAGGTTGAACAGGCTGGTAATAGGGGTTGCGACAATGGCGGCAGATAGTTTCAGAAATAGCGGGTCCAGATTGTCAAGCCCAGCTGATTTGTACGGGTCCAGGTTTTGCAGCTCTTTCAGAACATCTGCTATCTGGATTTGGGTAAAGGAGAACCTGGAGAGGCTTGGGTGAGGAACTACGGGGGGCGGAGCTGTTGGCCGAGGTTGGAGTAGCCAGGCGGAAGGCATGGCCAGCCGTTGAGAAGTGCTTATTGAAGTTTTCGATAATCATGGATTTATCGGTGGAGACCGTGTTTCCTAGCCTCAGTGCAGTGGGCAGCTGGGAGGAGGTGCTCTTGTTCTCCATGGACTTCACAGTGTCCCAGAACTTTTTGGAGTTGGAGCTACAGGATGCAAACTTCTGCCTGAAGAAGCTGGCCTTAGCTTTCCTGACTGACTGCGTGTATTGGTTCCTGACTTCCCTGAACAGTTGCATATCACGGGGGCTATTCGATGCTATTGCAGTCCGCCACAGGATGTTTTTGTGCTGGTCGAGGGCAGTCAGGTCTGGAGTGAACCAAGGGCTGTATCTGTTCTTGGTTCTGCATTTTTTGAACGGAGCATGCTTATCTAAAATGGTGAGGAAGTTACTTTTAAAGAATGACCAGGCATCCTCAACTGACGGGATGAGGTCAATGTCCTTCCAGGATACACGGGCCAGGTCGATTAGAAAGGCCTGCTCACAGAAGTGTTTTAGGGAGCGTTTGACAGTGATGAGGGGTGGTCGTTTGACTGCGGCTCCGTGGCGGATACAGGCGATGAGGCAGTGATCGCTGAGATCCTGGTTGAAGACAGCGGAGGTATATTTGGAGGGCCAGTTGGTCAGGATGACGTCTATGAGGGTGCCCTTGTTTACAGAGTTAGGGTTGTACCTGGTGGGTTCCTTGATGATTTGAGTGAGATTGAGGGCATCTAGCTTAGATTGTAGGACTGCCGGGGTGTTAAGCATATCCCAGTTTAGGTCACCTAACAGAACAAACTCTGAAGCTAGATGGGGGCGATCAATTCACAAATGGTGTCCAGGGCGCAGCTGGGAGCTGACGGGGGGTCGGTAGCAGGCGGCAACAGTGATAGACTTGTTTCTGGAGAGAGTAATTTTCAAAATTAGTAGTTCA
The DNA here is from genome assembly GCF_023373465.1 of Oncorhynchus keta. Classification (NCBI taxonomy): domain Eukaryota; kingdom Metazoa; phylum Chordata; class Actinopteri; order Salmoniformes; family Salmonidae; genus Oncorhynchus; species Oncorhynchus keta. The sequence continues at coordinate 122,487 of NW_026278474.1, read as the reverse complement.
AACTGTTTGGGTATGGACCTGGAAAGTATGACATTACTTTGCAGGCTATCTCTGCAGTAGACTGCGACTCCGCCCCCTTTGGCAGTTCTATCTTGACGGAAGATGTTATAGTTGGGTATGGAAATCTCTGAATTTTTGGTGGCCTTCCTGAGCCAGGATTCAGACACGGCAAGGACATCAGGGTTAGCAGAGTGTGCTAAAGCAGTGAGTAAAACAAACTTAGGGAGGAGGCTTCTGATGTTGACATGCATAAAACCAAGACTTTTTCGATCACAGAAGTCAACAAATGAGGGTACCTGGGGGCATGCAGGGCCTGGGTTTACCTCCACATCACCCGCGGAACAGAGAAGGAGTAGTATGAGGGTGCGGCTAAAGGCTATCAAAACTGGTCGCCTAGAGCGTTGGGGGCAGAGGATAAGAGGAGCAGGTTTCTGGGCATGGTAGAATATATTCAGGGCATAATGCGCAGACAGGGGTATGGTGGGGTGCGGGTACAGCGGAGGTAAGCCCAGGCACTGGGTGATGATGAGAGAGGTTGTATCTCTGGACATGCTGGTTGTAATGGGTGAGGTCACCGCATGTGTGGGGGTGGGACAAAGGAGGTAACAGGGGTATGCAGAGTGGATCTAGGGGCTCCATTGTGAACTAAAACAATGATAACTAACCTGAACAACAGTATACAGTAATCATACAGTAATCACAGGTGTTGAATTGGGAAAGCTAGCTAAAAACAGTAGGCGAGGCTAATCAGCTAGCACAACAAACAGCAGGTAAAATGGCGTTGACTAGGCAACTGGGCCGACAGATAAACAAACAAGCAGAATGGGGTACCGTGATTAATGGACAGTCCAGCGTCGTCAGCTATGTAGCCAAGAGATCAGTGTCCAGGGGGCAGCGGTGGATGGGCAGGGAAGCTGGGCTGGCGAGTGTTATCCAGGTTTTTTTTTTTTTTAAACTAACAATGACTAAATAGCTTGTAGCTAGTTAGCTGGTTAGCGTCTGGAGGTTCTTGGGTGTGTCATAAAAATAAATAAAAATTAAAAGTGATAGCGAATCCGTATCACAGTGGGTGAGGCAGGTTTCCGGAAGGTATAAACAAATAAAAATCAAAGAGAGATAGAAAGTAAATGGGTTCAGAAGTGTTTGGGATGAGGTGAGTCAGATGGTTAGCAGGCCTGTGCTAACAAGCTAACAGTTCGTAGGCCCGGGCTAGACAAGCTAGCCGTTAGCAGGCCGAATAGCAAGTAGGGAGATAGCGAGGGCTAGAGAGCTAACCTTTGGGGGACGTCGCGATGGGGTGAGTCTGTTTATTCCTCTTCTTGCGGTGACATCGACAGACCGGTCGTGGGCCCGGGTAATTGTAGCCCAGGATTATGCTACAGGAGCTCTAGTGCGCTGGGTGAGCTGGAGACACAGCGTTTCAGAAAGCTCGCGGGCCTTGGCCAGCAGATGGATCTTTGGCGATGTCGCAACGAAAAAGCCTGTTGAAACCACCTCGGACGATTATGTCGGCGGACCAGTCGTGATGGATCGGCGGCGCTCCGTGTCGGCAGTAAAGGGTCCAGGCCAATTGGCAAAAGAGGTATCGTTGGGCCTCTTCGGCTAGTCGGGAGGTGGGCTTAGCTCAAGGCTAACTGTAGCTTGTTTTGGGCCAGAGACGTTGGCCAGGAGTAGCCACTGGAATTGCAGCTAGCTAGTTGCGATGATCCGGTGTAAAGGTTCAGAGCTTGCGGTAGGAATCCGGAGATGTGGTAGAGAAAGAGCAGTCTGATATGCTCTGGGTTGATGTCGCGCTGGTGTTCTAGTTAGCTTAGAAGACCGCTATCAATGGCTAACTGAGTAGTAGCTAGTTAGCTGGCTAGCTTCTGATGGTGGCTCCGGTTCTAAAGTAAAGTATAGAAAAGGCGGATCCGTACCACATTGGGTGATGCGGGTTGCAGGAGAGTATATTCAGCTCTAGTTTGAAAGTGAGATTAAAATATGTACGAAATATATACAGAAAAAAACGAAGAAAACTATATTTACACTAGACAGGACGGGACAAGACAAAACATACGTCCGACTGCTACGCCATCTTGGACCAGGTAGATCTACTGTCTCTATTGTATTATGAATTATATGTATGTATTATGTATGTATTATGTATTATTAATATAATAGAGACAGTAGATCTAGCTGGTCTGTCATAATATAATAGAGACAGTAGATCTAGCTAGTCTGTCATAATATTATAGAGACAGTAGATCTACTCTGGACCCTGATCTCTCTTTTGAAGAACATATCAAGACCATTTCGAGGACAGCTTTTTTTCCATCTACGTAACATTGCAAAAATCAGAAACTTTCTGTCCAAAAATGATGCAGAAAAATTAATCCATGCTTTTGTCACTTCTAGGTTAGACTACTGCAATGCTCTATTTTCCGGCTACCCGGATAAAGCACTAAATAAACTTCAGTTAGTGCTAAATACGGCTGCTAGAATCCTGACTAGAACCAAAAAATTTGATCACATTACTCCAGTGCTAGCCTCTCTACACTGGCTTCCTGTCAAAGCAAGGGCTGATTTCAAGGTTTTACTGCTAACCTACAAAGCATTACATGGGCTTGCTCCTACCTACCTCTCTGATTTGGTCCTGCCGTACATACCTACACGTACGCTACGGTCACAAGACGCAGGCCTCCTAATTGTCCCTAGAATTTCTAAGCAAACAGCTGGAGGCAGGGCTTTCTCCTATAGAGCTCCATTTTTATGGAACGGTCTGCCTACCCATGTCAGAGACGCAAACTCGGTCTCAACCTTTAAGTCTTTACTGAAGACTCATCTCTTCAGTGGGTCATATGATTGAGTGTAGTCTGGCCCAGGAGTGGGAAGGTGAACGGAAAGGCTCTGGAGCAACGAACCGCCCTTGCTGTCTCTGCCTGGCCGGTTCCCCTCTTTCCACTGGGATTCTCTGCCTCTAACCCTGTTACGGGGCTGAGTCACTGGCTTGCTGGGGCTCTCTCGTGCCGTCCCTGGGGGGTGCGTCACCTGGGTGGTTGATTCACTGTTGTGGTCGGCCTGTCTGGTTGCTTGCCCCCTTGGGTTGTACCGTGGCGGAGATCTTTGTGGGCTATACTCGGCCTTGTCTCAGGATGGTAAGTTGGTGGTTGAAGATATCCCTCTAGTGGTGTGGGGGATGTGCTTTGGCAAAGTGGGTGGGGTTATATCCTTCCTGTTTGGCCCTGTCCGGGGTGTCCTCGGATGGGGCCACAGTGTCTCCTGACCCCTCCTGTCTCAGCCTCCAGTATTTATGCTGCAGTAGTTTATGTGTCGGGGCTAGGGTCAGTTTGTTATATCTGGAGTACTTCTCCTGTCCTATTCGGTGTCCTGTGTGAATCTAAGTGTGCGTTCTCTAATTCTCTCCTTCTCTCTTTCTTTCTTCTCTCGGAGGACCTGAGCCCTAGGACCATGTCCCAGGACTACCTGACATGAGGACTCCTTGCTGTCCCCAGTCCACCTGGCCATGCTCCTGCTCCAGTTTCAACTGACCTGAGCCCTAGGACCGTGCCCCAGGACTACCTGACATGAAGGCTCCTTGCTGTCCCCAGTCCACCTGACTGTGCTGCTGCTCCAGTTTCAACTGTTCTGCCTTATTATTATTCGACCATGCTGGTCATTTATGAACATTTGAACATCTTGGTCATGTTCTGTTATAATCTCTACCCGGCACAGCCAGAAGAGGACTGGCCACCCCACATAGCCCGGTTCCTCTCTAGGTTTCTTCCTAGGTTTTGGCCTTTCTAGGGAGTTTTTCCTAGCCACCGTGCTTTTACACCTGCATTGTTTGCTGTTTGGGGTTTTAGGCTGGGTTTCTGTACAGCACTTTGAGATATCAGCTGATGTACGAAGGGCTATATAAATAAATTTGATTTGATTTGATTTGATTTGATTTGATCTAGCTGGTCTGTAATATTATAATAGAGACAGTAGATCTAGCTGGTCTGTCATATTATAATAGAGACAGTAGATCTAGCTGGTCTGTCATAATATAATAGAGACAGTAGATCTACCTGGTCTGTCAAAATATAATAGAGACAGTAGATCTAGCTGGTCTGTCATTATATAATAGAGACAGTAGATCTACCTGGTCTGTCAAAATATAATAGAGACAGTATATTTATTTGGCCTGTCATAATATAATAGAGACACTAGATCTAGCTGGTCTGTCATAATATAATAGAGATAGTAGATCTAGCTGGTCTGTCATAATACAATAGAGACAGTAGATCTAGCTAGTCTGTCATAATAGAATAGACAGTAGATCTAGCTGGTCTGTCATAATACAATAGACACAGTATATCGACCTGGTCTGTCATAATACAATAGAGACAGTAGATCTAGCTGGTCTGTCATAATATAATAGAGACAGTAGATCTACCTGGTCTGTCAAAATATAATAGAGACAGTAGATCTACCTGGTCTGTCAAAATATAATAGAGACAGTAGATCTAGCTGGTCTGTCATTATATAATAGAGACAGGAGATCTACCTGGTCTGTCAAAATATAATAGAGACAGTATATTTATTTGGCTGGTCTGTCATAATATAATAGAGACACTAGATCTAGCTGGTCTGTCATAATATTATAGAGATAGTAGATCTAGCTGATCTGTCATAATACAATAGAGACAGTAGATCTAGCTAGTCTGTCATAATAGAATAGAGACAGTAGATCTAGCTGGTCTGTCATAATACAATAGACACAGTAGATCTAGCTGGTCTGTCATAATATAATAGAGACAGTAGATCTAGCTGGTCTGTCATAATATAATAGAGACAGTAGATCTAGCTGGTCTGTCAAAATATAACAGAGACAGTAGATCTAGCTGGTCTGTCATAATATAATAGAGACAGTAGATCTACCTGGTCTGTCAAAATATAATAGAGATAGTAGATCTAGCTGGTCTGTCATAATACAATAGAGACAGTAGATCTAGCTGGTCTGACATAATGTCATATTATAATAGAGACAATAGATCTAGCTGGTCTGTCATAATATAATAGAGACAGTAGATCTAGCTGGTCTGTCATAATATAATAGACAGTAGATCTTGCTGGTCTGTCATAATACAATAGACACAGTAGATCTAGCTGGTCTGTCATAATATAATAGAGACAGTAGATCTAGCTGGTCTGTCATAATACAATAGAGACAGTAGATCTAGCTGGTCTGTCAAAATATAATAGAGACAATAGATCTAGCTGGTCTGACATAATATAATAGAGACAGTATATCTACCTGGCCTGTCATTTTATAATAGAGACAGTAGATCTAGCTGGTCTGTCAAAATATAATAGAGACAGTAGATCTAGCTGGTCTGTCATAATATAATAGAGACAGTAGATCTAGCTGGTCTGTCATAGTATAATAGGGACAGTAGATCTACCTGGTCTGTCAAAATATAATAGAGACAGTAGATCTAGCTGGTCTGTCATAATATAATAGAGACAGTAGATCTAGCTGGTCTGTCATAATATAATAGAGACAGTAGATCTACCTGGTCTGTCATAATATAATAGAGAGAGTAGATCTTGCTGGTCTGCCATAATACAATAGAGACAGTAGATCGAGCTGGTCTGTCATAATATAATAGAGACAGTAGATCTAGCTGGTCTGTCATATTATAATAGAGACAATAGATCTAGCAGGTCTGTCATATTATAATAGAGACAATAGATCTAGCTGGTCTGTCATAATATAATAGACAGTAGATCTAGCTGGTCTGTCATAATATAATAGACAGTAGATCTAGCTGGTCTGTCATATTATAATAGAGACAATAGATCTAGCAGGTCTGTCATATTATAATAGACACAGTAGATCTAGCTGGTCTGTCATAATATAATAGAGAGAGTAGATCTTGCTGGTCTGTCATAATACAATAGAGACAGTAGATCGAGCTGGTCTGTCATAATATAATAGAGACAGTAGATCTAGCTGGTCTGTCATATTATAATAGAGACAATAGATCTAGCAGGTCTGTCATATTATAATAGACACAGTAGATCTAGCTGGTCTGTCATAATATAATAAGAGAGTAGATCTTGCTGGTCTGTCATAATACAATAGAGACAGTAGATCTAGCTGGTCTGTCATAAAATAATAGAGACAGTAGATCTAGCTGGTCTGTCATATTATAATAGAGACAATAGATCTAGCAGGTCTGTCATATTATAATAGAGACAATAGATCTAGCTGGTCTGTCATAATATAATAGACAGTAGATCTAGCTGGTCTGTCATAATATAATAGACAGTAGATCTAGCTGGTCTGTCATAATATAAAGAGACACTAGATCTAGCTGGTCTGTCATAATATAATATAGACAGTATATCTACCTGGTCTGTCATAATATAATAGAGGCAGTAGATCTAGCTGGTATGTCATAATGTAATAGACAGCAGATCTAGCTGGTCTGTCATAATATAATATACACAGTAGATCTAGCTGGTCTGTCATAATACAATAGAGACAGTAGATTTAGCTGGTCCCGTCATAACATAATAGAGATAGAGACAGTAGATTTAGCTGGTCTGTCATAATATAATACAGACAGTATATCTACCTGGTCTGTCATTTTATAATAGAGACAGTAGATTTAGTTGGTCTGTCATAATATAATAGAGACACTAGATCTAGCTGGTCTGTCATAATATAATATAGATAGTAGATCTAGCTGGTCTGTCATAATACAATAGAGACAGTAGATCTAGCTGGTCTGTCATAATGTCATATTATAATAGAGACAATAGATCTAGCTGGTCTGTCATAATGTAATAGAGACAGTAGATCTAGCTGGTCTGTCATATTATAATAGAGACAGTAGATCTAGCTGGTCTGTCATATTATAATAGAGACAATTGATCTAGCTGGTCTGTCATAATACAATAGCGAGAATAGATCTAGCTAGTCTGTCATTTTATAATGGAGTCGGTATATCTACCTGGTCTCTTATAATATAATAGAGACAGTAGATCTAGCTGGTCTGTCATAATACAATAGAGACAGTAGATCTAGCTGGTCTGTCATAATAAAATAGACAGTAGATCTAGCTGGTCTGTCATAATATAATAGACACAGTAGATCTACCTGGTCTGTCATAATGTAATAGAGACAGTATATCGACCTGGTCTGTCATAATACAATAGAGACAGTAGGTCTAGCTGGTCTGTCACAATATAATAGAGACAATTGATCTAGCTGGTCTGTCATAATACAATAGCGAGAATAGATCTAGCTGGTCTGTCATAATAAAATAGACAGTAGATCTAGCTGGTCTGTCATAATATAATAGACACTATATCTAGCTGGTCTGTCATAATATAATAGTCACAGTAGATCTAGCTGGTCTGTCATAATATAATAGAGACAGTATATCTACCTGGTCTGTCATAATGTAATAGAGACAGTATATCGACCTGGTCTGTCATAATATAATAGAGACGGTATATCTACCTGGTCTGTCATAATATAATAGAGACAGTATATCGACCTGGTCTGTCATAATACAATAGAGACAGTAGATCTAGCTGGTCTGTCATAATATAATAGAGACAGTAGATCTACCTGGTCTGTCAAAATATAATAGAGACAGTAGATCTAGCTGGTCTGTCATTATATAATAGAGACAGGAGATCTACCTGGTCTGTCAAAATATAATAGAGACAGTATATTTATTTGGCCTGTCATAATATAATAGAGAGAGTAGATCAAGCTGGTCTGTCATAATATAATAGAGACAGTAGATCTAGCTGGTCTGTCATAATATAATAGAGACAGTAGATCTAGCTGGTCTGTCATAATATAATAGAGACAGTAGATCTACCTGGTCTGTCAAAATATAATAGAGACAGTAGATCTAGCTGGTCTGTCATTATATAATAGAGACAGTAGATCTACCTGGTCTGTCAAAATATAATAGAGACAGTATATTTATTTGGCCTGTCATAATATAATAGAGACACTAGATCTAGCTGGTCTGTCATAATATAATAGAGATAGTAGATCTAGCTGGTCTGTCATAATACAATAGAGACAGTAGATCTAGCTAGTCTGTCATAATAGAATAGAGACAGTAGATCTAGCTGGTCTGTCATAATACAATAGACACAGTAGATCTAGCTGGTCTGTCATAATATAATAGAGACAGTAGATCTAGCTGGTCTGTCATAATATAATAGAGACAGTAGATCTAGCTGGTCTGTCATAATATAATAGAGACAGTAGATCTACCTGGTCTGTCAAAATATAATAGAGACAGTAGATCTAGCTGGTCTGTCATAATATAATAGAGACAGTAGATCTAGCTGGTCTGTCATAATATAATAGAGACAGTAGATCTAGCTGGTCTGTCATAGTATAATAGGGGCAGTAGATCTACCTGGTCTGTCAAAATATAATAGAGACAGTAGATCTAGCTGGTCTGTCATAATATAATAGAGACAGTAGATCTACCTGGTCTGTCAAAATATAATAGAGATAGTAGATCTAGCTGGTCTGTCATAATACAATAGAGACAGTAGATCTAGCTGGTCTGTCATAATGTCATATTATAATAGAGACAATAGATCTAGCTGGTCTGTCATAATATAATAGAGACAGTAGATCTAGCTGGTCTGTCATAATATAATAGACAGAAGATCTAGCTGGTCTGTCATAATATAATAGACACATTAGATCTACCTGGTCTGTCAAAATATAATAGAGACAGTAGATCTAGCTGGTCTGTCATAATATAATAGAGACAGTAGATCTACCTGGTCTGTCAAAATATAATAGAGACAGTAGATCTAGCTGGTCTGTCATAATATAATAGAGACAGTATATCTACCTGGCCTGTCATTTTATAATAGAGACAGTAGATCTAGCTGGTCTGTCATAATATAATAGAGACAGTAGATCTGCTGGTCTGTCATAATATAATAGAGACAGTAGATCTAGCTGGTCTGTCATGTATAATAGGGACAGTAGATCTACCTGGTCTGTCAAAATATAATAGAGACAGTAGATCTAGCTGGTCTGTCATAATATAATAGAGACAGTAGATCTAGCTGGTCTGTCATAATATAATAGAGACAGTAGATCTACCTGGTCTGTCATAATATAATAGAGAGAGTAGATCTTGCTGGTCTGCCATAATACAATAGAGACAGTAGATCGAGCTGGTCTGTCATAATATAATAGAGACAGTAGATCTAGCTGGTCTGTCATATTATAATAGAGACAATAGATCTAGCAGGTCTGTCATATTATAATAGAGACAATAGATCTAGCTGGTCTGTCATAATATAATAGACAGTAGATCTAGCTGGTCTGTCATAATATAATAGACAGTAGATCTAGCTGGTCTGTCATATTATAATAGAGACAATAGATCTAGCAGGTCTGTCATATTATAATAGACACAGTAGATCTAGCTGGTCTGTCATAATATAATAGAGAGTAGATCTTGCTGGTCTGTCATAATACAATAGAGACAGTAGATCGAGCTGGTCTGTCATAATATAATAGAGACAGTAGATCTAGCTGGTCTGTCATATTATAATAGAGACAATAGATCTAGCAGGTCTGTCATATTATAATAGACAGTAGATCTAGCTGGTCTGTCATAATATAATAGAGAGAGTAGATCTTGCTGGTCTGTCATAATACAATAGAGACAGTAGATCTAGCTGGTCTGTCATAAAATAACAGAAAGACAGTAGATCTAGCTGGTCTGTCATATTATAATAGAGACAGTATATCTACTGGCCTGTCATTTTATAATAGAGACAGTAGATCTAGCTGGTCTGTCATAATATAATAGAGACAGTAGATCTAGCTGGTCTGTCATAATATAATAGAGACAGTAGATCACCTGGTCTGTCATAATATAATAGAGGCAGTAGATCTAGCTGGCGTCATATTATAATAGAGACAGTAGATCTAGCTGGTCTGTCATATAATAATAGAGACAGTAGATCTAGCTGGTCTGTCATATTATAATAGAGACAATTGATCTAGCTGGTCTGTCATAATACAATAGCGAGAATAGATCTAGCTAGTCTGTCATTTTATAATGGAGTCGGTATATCTACCTGGTCTCTCATAATATAAATAGAGACAGTAGATCTAGCTGGTCTGTCATAATACAATAGAGACAGTAGATCTAGCTGGTCTGTCATAATAAAATAGACAGTAGATCTAGCTGAATATAAATCATAATATAATAGACACAGTAGATCTACCTCGTCTGTCATAATGTAATAGAGACAGTATATCGACCTGGTCTGTCATAATACAATAGAGACAGTAGATCTAGCTGGTCTGTCACAATATAATAGAGACAATTGATCTAGCTGGTCTGTCATAATACAATAGCGAGAATAGATCTAGCTGGTCTGTCATAATAAAATAGACAGTAGATCTAGCTGGTCTGTCATAATATAATAGACACTATATCTAGCTGGTCTGTCATAATATAATAGTCACAGTAGATCTAGCTGGTCTGTCATAATATAATAGAGACAGTATATCTACCTGGTCTGTCATAATGTAATAGAGACAGTATATCGACCTGGTCTGTCATAATATAATAGAGACGGTATATCTACCTGGTCTGTCATAATATAATAGAGACAGTATATCGACCTGGTCTGTCATAATACAATAGAGACAGTAGATCTAGCTGGTCTGTCATAATATAATAGAGACAGTAGATCTACCTGGTCTGTCAAAATATAATAGAGACAGTAGATCTAGCTGGTCTGTCATTATATAATAGAGACAGGAGATCTACCTGGTCTGTCAAAATATAATAGAGACAGTATATTTATTTGGCCTGTCATAATATAATAGAGACACTAGATCTAGCTGGTCTGTCATAATATTATAGAGATAGTAGATATAGCTGATCTGTCATAATACAATAGAGACAGTAGATCTAGCTGGTCTGTCATAATAGAATAGAGACAGTAGATCTAGCTGGTCTGTTATAATATAATATAGACAGTAGATCTAGCTGGTCTGTCATAATATAATAGAGACAGTAGATCTAGCTGGTCTGTCATATTATAATAGAGACAATAGATCTACCTGGTCTGTCATAATATAATAGAGACAGTAGATCTACCTGGTCTGTCAAAATATAATAGAGACAGTAGATCTAGCTGGTCTGTCATTATATAATAGAGACAGTAGATCTACCTGGTCTGTCAAAATATAATAGAGACAGTATATTTATTTGGCCTGTCATAATATAATAGAGACACTAGATCTAGCTGGTCTGTCATAATATAATAGAGATAGTAGATCTAGCTGGTCTGTCATAATACAATAGAGACAGTAGATCTAGCTGTCTGTCATAATAGAATAGAGACAGTAGATCTAGCTGGTCTGTCATAATACAATAGACACAGTAGATCTAGCTGGTCTGTCATAATATAATAGAGACAGTAGATCTAGCTGGTCTGTCATAATATAATAGAGACAGTAGATCTAGCTGGTCTGTCATAATATAATAGAGACAGTAGATCTACCTGGTCTGTCAAAATATAATAGAGACAGTAGCTCTAGCTGGTCTGTCATAATATAATAGAGACACTAGATCTAGCTGGTCTGTCATAATATAATAGAGACAGTAGATCTAGCTGGTCTGTCATAGTATAATAGGGCAGTAGATCTACCTGGTCTGTCAAAATATAATAGAGACAGTAGATCTAGCTGGTCTGTCATAATACAATAGAAACAGTAGATCTAGCTGGTCTGTCATAATACAATAGACACAGTAGATCTAGCTGGTCTGTCATAATATAATAGAGACAGTAGATCTAGCTGGTCTGTCATAATATAATAGAGACAGTAGATCTAGCTGGTCTGTCATAATATAATAGAGACAGTAGATCTACCTGGTCTGTCAAAATATAATAGAGACAGTAGATCTAGCTGGTCTGTCATAATATAATAGAGACAGTAGATCTAGCTGGTCTGTCATAATATAATAGAGACAGTAGATCTAGCTGGTCTGTCATAGTATAATAGGGGCAGTAGATCTACCTGGTCTGTCAAAATATAATAGAGACAGTAGATCTAGCTGGTCTGTCATAATATAATAGAGACAGTAGATCTACCTGGTCTGTCAAAATATAATAGAGATAGTAGATCTAGCTGGTCTGTCATAATACAATAGAGACAGTAGATCTAGCTGGTCTGTCATAATGTCATATTATAATAGAGACAATAGATCTAGCTGGTCTGTCATAATATAATAGAGACAGTAGATCTAGCTGGTCTGTCATAATATAATAGACAGAAGATCTAGCTGGTCTGTCATAATATAATAGACACATTAGATCTACCTGGTCTGTCAAAATATAATAGAGACAGTAGATCTAGCTGGTCTGTCATAATATAATAGAGACAGTAGATCTACCTGGTCTGTCAAAATATAATAGAGACAGTAGATCTAGCTGGTCTGTCATAATATAATAGAGACAGTATATCTACCTGGCCTGTCATTTTATAATAGAGACAGTAGATCTAGCTGGTCTGTCATAATATAATAGAGACAGTAGATCTAGCTGGTCTGTCATAATATAATAGAGACAGTAGATCTAGCTGGTCTGTCATAGTATAATAGGACAGTAGATCTACCTGGTCTGTCAAAATATAATAGAGACAGTAGATCTAGCTGGTCTGTCATAATATAATAGAGACAGTAGATCTAGCTGGTCTGTCATAATATAATAGAGATAGTAGATCTACCTGGTCTGTCATAATATAATAGAGAGTAGATCTTGCTGGTCTGCCATAATACAATAGAGACAGTAGATCGAGCTGGTCTGTCATAATATAATAGAGACAGTAGATCTAGCTGGTCTGTCATATTATAATAGAGACAATAGATCTAGCAGGTCTGTCATATTATAATAGAGACAATAGATCTAGCTGGTCTGTCATAATATAATAGACAGTAGATCTAGCTGGTCTGTCATAATATAATAGACAGTAGATCTAGCTGGTCTGTCATATTATAATAGAGACAATAGATCTAGCAGGTCTGTCATATTATAATAGACACAGTAGATCTAGCTGGTCTGGCATAATATAATAGAGCGAGTAGATCTTGCTGGTCTGTCATAATACAATAGAGACAGTAGATCGAGCTGGTCTGTCATAATATAATAGAGACAGTAGATTTAGCTGGTCTGTCATATTATAATAGAGACAATAGATCTAGCAGGTCTGTCATATTATAATAGACACAGTAGATCTAGCTGGTCTGTCATAATATAATAGAGAGAGTAGATCTTGCTGGTCTGTCATAATACAATAGAGACAGTAGATCTAGCTGGTCTGTCATAAAATAATAGAGACAGTAGATCTAGCTGGTCTGTCATATTATAATAGAGACAATAGATCTAGCAGGTCTGTCATATTATAATAGAGACAATAGATCTAGCTGGTCTGTCATAATATAATAGACAGTAGATCTAGCTGGTCTGTCATAATATAATAGACAGTAGATCTAGCTGGTCTGTCATAATATAATAGAGACAGTAGATCTAGCTGGTCTGTCATAATATAATAGAGACAGTATATCTACCTGGTCTGTCATAATATAATAGAGGCAGTAGATCTAGCTGGTATGTCATAATGTAATAGACAGCAGATCTAGCTGGTCTGTCATAATATAATATACACAGTAGATCTAGCTGGTCTGTCATAATAAAATAGAGACAGTAGATTTAGCTGGTCTGTCATAACATAATAGAGACATAGAGACAGTAGATTTAGCTGGTCTGTCATAATATAATAGAGACAGTATATCTACCTGGTCATCATTTATAATAGAGACAGTAGATTTAGTTGGTCTGTCATAATATAATAGAGACACTAGATCTAGCTGGTCTGTCATAATATAATATAGATAGTAGATCTAGCTGGTCTGTCATAATACAATAGAGACAGTAGATCTAGCTGGTCTGTCATAATGTCATATTATAATAGAGACAATAGATCTAGCTGGTCTGTCATAATGTAATAGAGACAGTAGATCTAGCTGGTCTGTCATATTATAATAGAGACAGTAGATCTAGCTGGTCTGTCATATTATAATAGAGACAATTGATCTAGCTGGTCTGTCATAATACAATAGCGAGAATAGATCTAGCTAGTCTGTCATTTTATAATGGAGTCGGTATATCTACCTGGTCTCTCATAATATAATAGAGACAGTAGATCTAGCTGGTCTGTCATAATACAATAGAGACAGTAGATCTAGCTGGTCTGTCATAATAAAATAGACAGTAGATCTAGCTGGTCTGCCATAATATAATAGACAGTAGATCATGCTGGTCTGTCATAATTTAATAAACACAGTAGATCAACCTGGTCTTTCATAATGTAATAGAGACAGTATATCGACCTGGTCTGTCATAATACAATAGAGACAGTAGATCTAGCTGGTCTGTCATAATATAATAGAGACAATTGATCTAGCTGGTCTGTCATAATACAATAGCGAGAATAGATCTAGCTGGTCTGTCATAATAAAATAGACAGTAGATCTAGCTGGTCTGTCATAATATAATAGACACTATATCTAGCTGGTCTGTCATAATATAATAGTCACAGTAGATCTAGCTGGTCTGTCATAATATAATAGAGACAGTATATCTACCTGGTCTGTCATAATGTAATAGAGACAGTATATCGACCTAGTCTGTCATAATATAATAGAGGCGGTATATCTACCTGGTCTGTCATAATATAATAGAGACAGTATATCGACCTGGTCTGTCATAATACAAATAGAGACAGTAGATCTAGCTGGTCTGTCATAATATAATAGAGACAGGAGATCTACCTGGTCTGTCAAAATATAATAGAGACAGTAGATCTAGCTGGTCTGTCATTATATAATAGAGACAGTAGATCTACCTGGTCTGTCAAAATATAATAGAGACAGTATATTTATTTGGCCTGTCATAATATAATAGAGACACTAGATCTAGCTGGTCTGTCATAATATTATAGAGATAGTAGATCTAAAAAAGAGCTGCTTCCTGTGCTTGGCCCTCCTATGTTGAACATAATAAACGGCTCTCTATCCACTGGATGTGTACCAAACTCACTAAAAGTGGCAGTAATAAAGCCTCTCTTGAAAAGCCAAACCTTGACCCAGAAAATATAAAAAACTATCGGCCTATATCGAATCTTCCATTCCTCTCCAAAGATTTTAGAAGGCTGTTGCGCAGCAACTCACTGCCTTCCTGAAGACAAACAATGTATACGAAATGCTTCAGTCTGGTTTTGGACCCCATCATAGCACTGAGACGGCACTTGTGAAGGTGGTAAATGACATTTTAATGGCATCGGACCGAGGCTCTGCATCTGTCCTCGTGCTCCTAGACCTTAGTGCTGCTTTTGATACCATCGATCACCACATTCTTTTGGAGAGATTGGAAACCCAAATTGGTCTACACGGACAAGTTCTGGCCTGGTTTAGATCTTATCTGTCGGAAAGATATCAGTTTGTCTCTGTGAATGGTTTGTCCTCTGACAAATCAACTGTACATTTCGGTGTTCCTCAAGGTTCTGTTTTAGGACCACTATTGTTTTCACTATATATTTTACCTCTTGGGGATGTTATTCGAAAACATAATGTAAACTTTCACTGCTATGCGGATGACACACAGCTGTACATTTCAATGAAACATGGTGAAGCCCCAAAATTGCCCTCGCTAGAAGCATGTGTTTCAGACATAAGGAAGTGGATGGCTGCAAACTTTCTACTATTAAACTCGGACAAAACAGAGATGCTTGTTCTAGGTCCCAGAAACAAAGAGATCTTCTGTTGAATCTGACAATTAATCTTAATGGTTGTACAGTCGTCTCAAATAAAACTGTGAAGGACCTCGGCGTTACTCTGGACCCTGATCTCTCTTTTGAAGAACATATCAAGACCATTTCGAGGACAGCTTTTTTCCATCTACGTAACATTGCAAAAATCAGAAACTTTCTGTCCAAAAATGATGCAGAAAAATTAATCCATGCTTTTGTCACTTCTAGGTTAGACTACTGCAATGCTCTATTTTCCGGCTGCCCGGATAAAGCACTAAATAAATTTCAGTTAGTGCTAAATACGGCTGCTAGAATCCTGACTAGAACCAAAAAATTTGATCATATTACTCCAGTGCTAGCCTCTCTACACTGGCTTCCTGTCAAAGCAAGGGCTGATTTCAAGGTTTTACTGCTAACCTACAAAGCATTACATGGGCTTGCTCCTACCTACCTCTCTGATTTGGTCCTGCCGTACATACCTACACGTACGCTACGGTCACAAGACGCAGGCCTCCTAATTGTCCCTAGAATTTCTAAGCAAACAGCTGGAGGCAGGGCTTTCTCCTATAGAGCTCCATTTTATGGAACGGTCTGCCTACCCATGTCAGAGACGCAAACTCGGTCTCAGCCTTTAAGTCTTTACTGAAGACTCATCTCTTCAGTGGGTCATATGATTGAGTGTAGTCTGGCCCAGGAGTGGGAAGGTGAACGGAAAGGCTCTGGAGCAACGAACCGCCCTTGCTGTCTCTGCCTGGCCGGTTCCCCTCTTTCCACTGGGATTCTCTGCCTCTAACCCTGTTACGGGGCTGAGTCACTGGCTTGCTGGGGCTCTCTCGTGCCGTCCCTGGGGGGTGCGTCACCTGGGTGGGTTGATTCACTGTTGTGGTCGGCCTGTCTGGGTTGCCCCCTTGGGTTGTACCGTGGCGGAGATCTTTGTGGGCTATACTCGGCCTTGTCTCAGGATGGTAAGTTGGTGGTTGAAGATATCCCTCTAGTGGTGTGGGGGATGTGCTTTGGCAAAGTGGGTGGGGTTATATCCTTCCTGTTTGGCCCTGTCCGGGGTGTCCTCGGATGGGGCCACAGTGTCTCCTGACCCCTCCTGTCTCAGCCTCCAGTATTTATGCTGCAGTAGTTTATGTGTCAGGGGGCTAGGGTCAGTTTGTTATATCTGGAGTACTTCTCCTGTCCTATTCGGTGTCCTGTGTGAATCTAAGTGTGCGTTCTCTAATTCTCTCCTTCTCTCTTTCTTTCTCTCTCGGAGGACCTGAGCCCTAGGACCATGTCCCAGGACTACCTGACATGAGGACTCCTTGCTGTCCCAGTCCACCTGGCCATGCTCCTGCTCCAGTTTCAACTGACCTGAGCCCTAGGACCGTGCCCCAGGACTACCTGACATGAAGGCTCCTTGCTGTCCCCAGTCCACCTGACTGTGCTGCTGCTCCAGTTTCAACTGTTCTGCCTTATTATTATTCGACCATGCTGGTCATTTATGAACATTTGAACATCTTGGTCATGTTCTGTTATAATCTCTACCCGGCACAGCCAGAAGAGGACTGGCCACCCCACATAGCCCGGTTCCTCTCTAGGTTTCTTCCTAGGTTTGGCCTTTCTAGGGAGTTTTTCTAGCCACCGTGCTTTTACACCTGCATTGTTTGCTGTTTGGGGTTTTAGGCTGGGTTTCTGTACAGCACTTTGAGATATCAGCTGATGTACGAAGGGCTATATAAATAAATTTGATTTGATTTTGATTTGATCTAGCTGGTCTGTCATAATACAATACCAAGACAGTAGATCTAGCTAGTCTGTCATAATAGAATAGAGACAGTAGATCTAGCTGGTCTGTCATAATACAATAGACACAGTAGATCTAGCTGGTCTGTCATAATATAATAGAGACAGTAGATCTAGCTGGTCTGTCATAATATAATAGAGACAGTAGATCTAGCTGGTCTGTCATAATATAATAGAGACAGTAGATCTAGCTGGTCTGTCATAATATAATAGAGACAGTAGATCTACCTGGTCTGTCAAAATATAATAGAGACAGTAGCTCTAGCTGGTCTGTCATAATATAATAGAGACAGTAGATCTAGCTGGTCTGTCATAATATAATAGAGACAGTAGATCTAGCTGGTCTGTCATAGTATAATAGGGGCAGTAGATCTACCTGGTCTGTCAAAATATAATAGAGACAGTAGATCTAGCTGGTCTGTCATAATATAATAGAGACAGTAGATCTACCTGGTCTGTCATAATATAATAGAGACAGTATATCTACCTGGTCTGTCATAATATAATAGAGGCAGTAGATCTAGCTGGTATGTCATAATGTAATAGACAGCAGATCTAGCTGGTCTGTCATAATATAATATACACAGTAGATCTAGCTGGTCTGTCATAATACAATAGAGACAGTAGATTTAGCTGGTGTGTCATAACATAATAGAGACATAGAGACAGTAGATTTAGCTGGTCTGTCATAATATAATAGAGACAGTATATCTACCTGGTCTGTCATTTTATAATAGAGACAGTAGATTTAGTTGGTCTGTCATAATATAATAGAGACACTAGATCTAGCTGGTCTGTCATAATATAATATAGATAGTAGATCTAGCTGGTCTGTCATAATATAATAGATAGTAGATCTAGCTGGTCTGTCATAATACAATAGAGACAATAGATCTAGCTGGTCTGTCATAATGTAATAGAGACAGTAGATCTAGCTGGTCTGTCATATTATAATAGAGACAGTAGATCTAGCTGGTCTGTCATATTATAATAGAGACAATTGATCTAGCTGGTCTGTCGTAATACAATAGCGAGAATAGATCTAGCTAGTCTGTCATTTTATAATGGAGTCGGTATATCTAGCTGGTCTCTTATAATATAATAGAGACAGTAGATCTAGCTGGTCTGTCATAATACAATAGAGACAGTAGATCTAGCTGGTCTGTCATAATAAAATAGACAGTAGATCTAGCTGGTCTGTCATAATATAATAGACAGTAGATCTAGCTGGTCTGTCATAATATAATAGACACAGTAGATCTACCTGGTCTGTCATAATGTAATAGAGACAGTATATCGACCTGGTCTGTCATAATACAATAGAGACAGTAGATCTAGCTGGTCTGTCATAATATAATAGAGACAATTGATCTAGCTGGTCTGTCATAATACAATAGCGAGAATAGATCTAGCTGGTCTGTCATAATAAAAATAGACAGTAGATCTAGCTGGTCTGTCATAATATAATAGACACTATATCTAGCTGGTCTGTCATAATATAATAGTCACAGTAGATCTAGCTGGTCTGTCATAATATAATAGAGACAGTATATCTACCTGGTCTGTCATAATGTAATAGAGACAGTATATCGACCTGGTCTGTCATAATATAATAGAGATCTGGTATATCTACCTGGTCTGTCATAATATAATAGAGACAGTATATCGACCTGGTCTGTCATAATACAATAGAGACAGTAGATCTAGCTGGTCTGTCATAATATAATAGAGACAGGAGATCTACCTGGTCTGTCAAAATATAATAGAGACAGTAGATCCAGCTGGTCTGTCATTATATAATAGAGACAGTAGATCTACCTGGTCTGTCAAAATATAATAGAGACAGTATATTTATTTGGCCTGTCATAATATAATAGAGACACTAGATCTAGCTGGTCTGTCATAATATAATAGAGATAGTAGATCTAGCTGGTCTGTCATAATACAATAGAGACAGTAGATCTAGCTAGTCTGTCATAATAGAATAGAGACAGTAGATCTAGCTGGTCTGTCATAATACAATAGAGACAGTAGATCTAGCTGGTCTGTCATAATATAATAGAGACAGTAGATCTAGCTGGTCTGTCATAATATAATAGAGACAGTAGATCTACCTGGTCTGTCAAAATATAATAGAGACAGTAGATCTAGCTGGTCTGTCATAATATAATAGAGACAGTAGATCTACCTGGTCTGTCAAAATATAATAGAGACAGTAGCTCTAGCTGGTCTGTCATAATATAATAGAGACAGTAGATCTAGCTGGTCTGTCATAATATAATAGAGACAGTAGATCTAGCTGGTCTGTCATAGTATAATAGGGGCAGTAGATCTACCTGGTCTGCCAAAATATAATAGAGACAGTAGATCTAGCTGGTCTGTCATAATATAATAGAGACAGCAGATCTACCTGGTCTGTCAAAATATAATAGAGATAGTAGATCTAGCTGGTCTGTCATAATACAATAGAGACAGTAGATCTAGCTGGTCTGTCATAATGTCATATTATAATAGAGACAATAGATCTAGCTGGTCTGTCATAATATAATAGAGACAGTAGATCTAGCTGGTCTGTCATAATATAATAGACAGAAGATCTAGCTGGTCTGTCATAATATAATAGACACATTAGATCTACCTGGTCTGTCAAAATATAATAGAGACAGTAGATCTAGCTGGTCTGTCATAATATGATAGAGACAGTAGATCTACCTGGTCTGTCAAAATATAATAGAGACAGTAGATCTAGCTGGTCTGTCATAATATAATAGAGACAGTATATCTACCTGGCCTGTCATTTTATAATAGAGACAGTAGATCTAGCTGGTCTGTCATAATATAATAGAGACAGTAGATCTAGCTGGTCTGTCATAATATAATAGAGACAGTAGATCTAGCTGGTCTGTCATAGTATAATAGGGACAGTAGATCTACCTGGTCTGTCAAAATATAATAGAGACAGTAGATCTAGCTGGTCTGTCATAATATAATAGAGACAGTAGATCTAGCTGGTCTGTCATAATATAATAGAGATAGTAGATCTAGCTGGTCTGTCATAATACAATAGAGACAGTAGATCTAGCTGGTCTGTCATAATGTCATATTATAATAGAGACAATAGATCTAGCTGGTCTGTCATAATATAATAGAGACAGTAGATCTAGCTGGTCTGTCATAATATAATAGAGAGTAGATCTTGCTGGTCTGTCATAATACAATAGAGACAGTAGATCTAGCTGGTCTGTCATAATATAATAGAGACAGTAGATCTAGCTGGTCTGTCATATTATAATAGAGACAATAGATCTAGCAGGTCTGTCATATTATAATAGAGACAATAGATCTAGCTGGTCTGTCATAATATAATAGACACAGTAGATCTAGCTGGTCTGTCATAATATAATAGAGAGAGTAGATCTTGCTGGTCTGTCATAATACAATAGAAACAGTAGATCTAGCTGGTCTGTCATAATATAATAGAGACAGTAGATCTAGCTGGTCTGTCATATTATAATAGAGACAGTAGATCTAGCTGGTCTGTCATAATATAATAGAGACAGTAGATCTACCTGGTCTGTCAAAATATAATAGAGATAGTAGATCTAGCTGGTCTGTCATAATACAATAGAGACAGTAGATCAAGCTGGTCCGTCATAATGTCATATTATAATAGAGACAATAGATCTAGCTGGTCTGTCATAATATAATAGAGACAGAAGATCTAGCTGGTCTGTCATAATATAATAGAGGCAGTAGATCTACCTGGTCTGTCAAAATATAGAGATAGTAGATCTAGCTGGTCTGTCATAATAAAATAGAGACAGTAGATCTAGCTGGTCTGTCATAATGTCATATTATAATAGAGACAATAGATCTAGCTGGTCTGTCATCATACAATAGAGACAGTAGATCTAGCTGGTCTGTCATAATATAATAGAGAGAGTAGATCTTGCTGGTCTGTCATAATACAATAGAGACAGTAGATCTAGCTGGTCTGTCATAATATAATAGAGACAGTAGATCTAGCTGGTCTGTCATATTATAATAGAGACAATAGATCTAGCAGGTCTGTCATATTATAATAGAGACAATAGATCTAGCTGGTCTGTCATAATATAATAGACAGTAGATCTAGCTGGTCTGTCATAATACAATAGAGAGTAGATCTTGCTGGTCTGTCATAATACAATAGAAACAGTAGATCTAGCTGGTCTGTCATAATACAATAGAGACAGTAGATCAAGCTGGTCCGTCATAATGTCATATTATAATAGAGACAATAGATCTAGCTGGTCTGTCATAATATAATAGAGACAGAAGATCTAGCTGGTCTGTCATAATATAATAGAGGCAGTAGATCTACCTGGTCTGTCATAGTATAATAGAAACAGTAGATCTAGCTGGTCTGTCATAATACAATAGACACAGTAGATCTACCTGGTCTGTCATAGTATAATAGAAACAGTAGATCTAGCTGGTCTGTCATAATACAATAGAGACAGTAGATCTACCTGGTCTGTCATAGTATAATAGAAACAGTAGATCTAGCTGGTCTGTCATAATATAATAGAGACAGTAGATCTAGCTGGTCTGTCATAATACAATAGAGACAGTAGATCTACCTGGTCTGTCATAATACAATAGAGACAGTAGATCTAGCTGGTCTGTCATATTATAATAGAGGCAGTAGATCTAGCTGGTCTGTCATAATATAATAGAGATTGTAGTTTAACCTGGTCTGTCATACTAGAATAGAGACAGTAGATCTAGCTGGTCTGTCATAATATAATACAGACAGTGTATCTACCAGGTCTGTCATAATATAACAGAGACAGTAGATCTAGCTGGTCTGTCATAATATAACAGAGACAGTAGATCTACCCGGTATGTCAAAATATAATAGAGACAGTAGATCTAGCTGGTCTGTCATAATATAATAGAGACAGTAGATCTAGCTGGTCTGTCATAATATAATAATAATATATTCCATTTAGCAGACGCTTTTATCCAAAGCGACTTACAGTCATGTGTGCATACATTCTACGTATGGGTGGTCCTGAATCGAACCCACTAACCTGGCGTTACAAGCGCCATGCTCTACCAACTGAGCTACAGAAGGACCGTCATATTATAATAGAGACAGTAGATCTAGCTGGTCTGTCATAATATAATAGAGACAGTGTATCTACCAGGTCTGTCATAATATAACAGAGACAGTAGATCTACCTGGTATGTCAAAATATAATAGAGACAGTATATCTAGCTGGTCTGTCATAATATAATAGAGACAGTAGATCTAGCTGGTCTGTCATAATATAATAGAGACAGTAGATCTACCTGGTCTGTCATAGTATAATAGAGACAGTAGATCTAGCTGGTCTGTCATAATATAATAGAGATTGTAGTTTAACCTGGTCTGTCATAATAGAATAGAGACAGTAGATCTAGCTGGTCTGTCATAATATAATAGAGACAGTAGATCTACCTGGTCTGTCATAGTATAATAGAGACAGTAGATCTAGCTTGTCCGTCATAGTACAATAGCGACATAGAGACAGTAGATCTTGCTGGTCTGTCATAATATAATAGAGACAGTAGATCAAGCTGGTCTGTCATAATATAATAGAGACAGTAGATCTAGCTGGTCTGTCAAAACATAATAGAGACAGTAGATCTAGCTGTTCTGTCATAATATAATAGAAACAGTAGATCTAGCTGGTCTGTCATATTATAATAGAGACAGTAGATCTAGCTGGTCTGTCATAATATAATAGAGATTGTAGTTTAACCTGGTCTGTCATAATAGAATAGAGACAGTAGATCTAGCTGGTCTGTCATAGTATAATAGAGACAGTAGATCTAGCTGGTCCGTCATAGTACAATAGAGACATAGAGACAGTAGATCCAGCTGGTCTGTCATAATATAATAGAGATTGTAGTTTAACCTGGTCTGTCATAATATAATAGAGACAGTAGATCTAGCTGGTCTGTCATATTATAATAGAGATAGTAGATCTAGCTGGTATGTCATAATATAATAGGGACAGTAGACCTAGCTGGTCTGTCATAATATAATAGAGACAGTGTATCTACCAGGTCTGTCATAATATAACAGAGACAGTAGATCTACCTGGTATGTCAAAATATAATAGAGACAGTATATCTAGCTGGTCTGTCATAATATAATAGAGACAGTAGATCTAGCTGGTCTGTCATAATATAATAGAGACAGTAGATCTAGCTGGTCTGTCATAATATAATAGAGATTGTAGTTTAACCTGGTCTGTCATAATAGAATAGAGACAGTAGATCTAGCTGGTCTGTCATAATATAATAGAGACAGTAGATCTACCTGGTCTGTCATAGTATAATAGAGACAGTAGATCTAGCTGGTCCGTCATAGTACAATAGAGACATAGAGACAGTAGATCTAGCTGGTCTGTCATAATATAATAGAGACAGTAGATCAAGCTGGTCTGTCATAATATAATAGAGACAGTAGATCTAGCTGGTCTGTCATAACATAACAGAGACAGTAGATCTACCTGTTATGTCAAAATATAATAGAGACAGTAGATCTAGCTGGTCTGTCATAATATAATAGAAACAGTAGATCTACCTGGTCTGTCATAGTATAATAGAGACAGTAGATCTAGCTGGTCCGTCATAGTACAATAGAGACATAGAGACAGTAGATCTAGCTGGTCTGTCATAATATAATAGAGACAGTAGATCAAGCTGGTCTGTCATAATATAATAGAGACAGTAGATCTAGCTGGTCTGTCATAATATAACAGAGACAGTAGATCTACCTGTTATGTCAAAATATAATAGAGACAGTAGATCTAGCTGGTCTGTCATATTATAATAGAAACAGTAGATCTAGCTGGTCTGTCATATTATAATAGAGACAGTAGATCTAGCTGGTCTGTCATAATATAATAGAGATTGTAGTTTAACCTGGTCTGTCATAATAGAATAGAGACAGTAGATCTAGCTGGTCTGTCATAGTATAATAGAGACAGTAGATCTAGCTGGTCCGTCATAGTACAATAGAGACATAGAGACAGTAGATCCAGCTGGTCTGTCATAATATAATAGAGACAGTGTATCTACCAGGTCTGTCATAATATAATAGAGATTGTAGTTTAACCTGGTCTGTCATAATAGAATAGAGACAGTAGATCTAGCTGGTCTGTCATATTATAATAGAGACAGTAGATCTAGCTGGTATGTCATAATATAATAGGGACAGTAGATCTAGCTGGTCTGTCATAATATAATAGAGACAGTGTATCTACCAGGTCTGTCATAATATAACAGAGACAGTAGATCTACCTGGTATGTCAAAATATAATAGAGACAGTATATCTAGCTGGTCTGTCATAATATAATAGAGACAGTAGATCTAGCTGGTCTGTCATAATATAATAGAGACAGTAGATCTACCTGGTCTGTCATAGTATAATAGAGACAGTAGATCTAGCTGGTCTGTCATAATATAATAGAGATTGTAGATCTAGCTGGTCTGTCATAATACAATAGAGACAGTAGATCTAGCTGGTCTGTCATAATATAATAGAGACAGTAGATCTACCTGGTCTGTCATAATATAATAGAGACAGTAGATCTAGCTGGTCCGTCATAGTACAATAGAGACATAGAGACAGTAGATCTAGCTGGTCTGTCATAATATAATAGAGATTGTAGTTTAACCTGGTCTGTCATAATATAATAGAGACAGTAGATCTAGCTGGTCTGTCATAATACAATAGAGACAGTAGATCTTGCTGGTCTGTCATAATACAATAGAGACAGTAGATCTAGCTGGTCTGTCATAATAAAATAGACAGTAGATCTAGCTGGTCTGTCATACCATAATAGAGACATAGAGACAGTAGATTTAGCTGGTCTGTCATAATATAATAGAGACAGTAGATCTAGCTGGTCTGTCAAAACATAATAGAGACAGTAGATCTAGCTGGTCTGTCATAATATAATAGGGACAGTAGATCTAGCTGGTCTGTCATAATATAATAGAGACAGTGTATCTACCAGGTCTGTCATAATATAACAGAGACAGTAGATCTAGCTGGTCTGTCATAATATAACAGAGACAGTAGATCTACCCGGTATGTCAAAATATAATAGAGACAGTAGATCTAGCTGGTCTGTCATAATATAATAGAGACAGTAGATCTAGCTGGTCTGTCATATTATAATAGAGACAGTAGATCTAGCTGGTCTGTCATAATATAATAGACACAGTAGATCTAGCTGGTCTGTCATAATATAATAGAGACAGTAGATCTAGCTGGTCTGTCATATTATAATAGAGACAGTAGATCTAGCTGGTCAGTCATAATATAATAGAGATAGTAGATCTACCTGGTCTGTCATAATATAATAGACACAGTAGATCTAGCTGGTCTATCATATTATAATAGAGACAGTAGATCTACCTGGTCTGTCATAGTATAATAGAAACAGTAGATCTAGCTGGTCTGTCATAATACAATTGACACAGTATATCTAGCTGGTCTGTCATAGTATAATAGAAACAGTATATCTACCTGGTCTGTCATAATATAATAGAGACAGTAGATCTAGCTGGTCTGTCATATTATAATAGAGACAGTAGATCTACCTGGTCTGTCATAGTGTAATAGAAACAGTAGATCTAGCTGGTCTGTCGTAATACAATAGAGACAGTAGATCTACCTGGTCTGTCATAGTATAATAGAAACAGTAGATCTAGCTGGTCTGTCATAATACAATAGAGACAGTAGATCTAGCTGGTCTGTCATATTATAATAGAGACAGTAGATCTACCTGGTCTGTCATAGTATAAAAGAAACAGTAGATCTAGCTGGTCTGTCATAATACAATAGAGACAGTAGATCTAGCTGGTCTGTCATAATATAATAGAGACAGTAGATCTACCTGGTCTGTCATAGTATAATAGAGACAGTAGATCTAGATGGTCTGTCATAGTACAATAGAGATATAGAGACAGTAGATCTAGCTGGTCTGTCATAATATAACAGAGACAGTAGATCTACCTGTTATGTCAAAATATAATAGAGACAGTAGATCTAGCTGGTCTGTCATAATATAATAGGGACAGTAGATCTAGCTGGTCTGTCATAATATAATAGAGACAGTGTATCTACCAGGTCTGTCATAAAATAACAGAGACAGTAGATCTACCTGGTATGTCAAAATATAATAGAGACAGTATATCTAGCTGGTCTGTCATAATATAATAGAGACAGTAGATCTAGCTGGTCTGTCATAATATAATAGAGACAGTAGATCTACCTGGTCTGTCATAGTATAATAGAGACAGTAGATCTAGCTGGTCTGTCATAATATAATAGAGATTGTAGTTTAACCTGGTCTGTCATAATAGAATAGAGACAGTAGATCTAGCTGGTCTGTCATAATATAATAGAGACAGTAGATCTACCTGGTATGTCATAGTATAATAGAGACAGTAGATCTAGCTGGTCCGTCATAGTACAATAGAGACATAGAGACAGTAGATCTAGCTGGTCTGTCATAGTACAATAGAGATATAGAGACAGTAGATCTAGCTGGTCTGTCATAATATAACAGAGACAGTAGATCTACCTGTTATGTCAAAATATAATAGAGACAGTAGATCTAGCTGGTCTGTCATAATATAATAGGGACAGTAGATCTAGCTGGTCTGTCATAATATAATAGAGACAGTGTATCTACCAGGTCTGTCATAAAATAACAGAGACAGTAGATCTACCTGGTATGTCAAAATATAATAGAGACAGTAGATCTAGCTGGTTAGTCAAAACATAATAGAGACAGTAGATCTAGCTGGTCTGTCATAATATAATAGGGACAGTAGATCTAGCTGGTCTGTCATAATATAACAGAGACAGTACATCTACCCGGTATGTCAAAATATAATAGAGACAGTAGATCTAGCTGGTCTGTCATAATATAATAGAGACAGTAGATCTAGCTGGTCTGTCATATTATAATAGAGACAGTAGATCTAGCTGGTATGTCATAATATTATAGGGACAGTAGATCTAGCTGGTCTGTCATAATATAATAGAGACAGTGTATCTACCAGGTCTGTCATAATATAACAGAGACAGTAGATCTACCTGGTATGTCAAAATATAATAGAGACAGTATATCTACCTGGTATGTCAAAATATAATAGAGACAGTAGATCTAGCTGGTCTGTCATAATATAATAGAGACAGTAGATCTAGCTGGTCTGTCAAATTATAATAGAGACAGTAGATCTAGCTGGTCTGTCATAATACAATAGACACAGTAGATCTACCTGGTCTGTCAAATTAGAATAGAGACAGTAGATCTAGCTGGTCTGTCATCAAATAATAGACACAGCAGATCTAGCTGGTCTGTCATATTATAATAGAGACAGTAGATCTACCTGGTCTGTCAAATTAGAATAGAGACAGTAGATCTAGCTGGTCTGTCATCAAATAATAGAGACAGTAGATCGAGCTGGTCTGTCATATTATACTAGAGACAGTAGATCTACCTGGTCTGTCATAGTATAATAGAAACAGTAGATCTAGCTGGTCTGTCATAATACAATAGAGACAGTAGATCTAGCTGGTCTGTCATTATATAATAGAGACAGTAGATCTACCTGGTCTGTCATAGTATAATAGAGACAGTAGATCTAGCTGGTCTGTCATAGTACAATAGAGACATAGAGACAGTAGATCTAGCTGGTCTGTCATAATATAATAGAGACAGTGTATCTACCAGGTCTGTCATAATATAACAGAGACAGTAGATCTAGCTGGTCTGTCATAATATAATAGAGACAGTAGATCAAGCTGGTCTGTCATAATATAATAGAGACAGTAGATCTAGCTGGTCTGTCATAATATAATAGAGACAGTCTATCTACCAGGTCTGTCATAATATAACAGAGACAGTAGATCTAGCTGGTCTGTCATAATATAACAGAGACAGTAGATCTAGCTGGTCTGTCATAATATAACAGAGACAGTAGATCTACCTGGTATGTCAAAATATAATAGAGACAGTAGATCTAGCTGGTCTGTCATAATATAATAGAGACAGTAGATCTAGCTGGTCTGTCATATTATAATATAGACAGTAGATCTAGCTGGTATGTCATAATATAATAGAGATAGTAGATCTACCTGGTCTGTCAAATTAGAATAGAGACAGTAGATCTAGCTGGTCTGTTTTAATATAATAGTGACAGTGTATCTACCAGGTCTGTCATAATATAACAGAGACAGTAGATCTAGCTGGTCTGTCATAATATAACAGAGACAGTAGATCTACCTGGTATGTCATAATATAATAATATAATAATAATAATAATATAATAATAATATAATAATAGAGACAGTAGATCTAGCTGGTCTGTCATAATATAATAGAGACAGTAGATCTAGCTGGTCTGTCAAATTATAACAGAGACAGTAGATCTAGCTGGTCTGTCATAATATAACAGAGACAGTAGATCTACCTGGTATGTCAAAATATAATAGAGACAGCAGATCTAGCTAGTCTGTCATAATACAATAGAGACATTAGATCTACCTGGTCTGTCATAGTATAATAGAGACAGTAGATCTAGCTGGTCTGTCATAGAACAATATAGACAGTAGATCTAGTTGCTCTGTCATAATATGAGACAGTATATCTAGCTGGTCTGTCATAATACAATAGAGACAGTAGATCTAGCTGGTCTGTCATAATAGAATAGAGACAGTAGATCTAGCTGGTCTGCCATAAGATAATAGAGATTGTAGTTTAACCTGGTCTGTCATAATAGAATAGAGACAGTAGATCTAGCTGGTCTGTCATAATATAATAGAGACAGTAGATCTACCTGGTCTGTCATAGTATAATAGAGACAGTAGATCTAGCCGGTCTGTCATAGTACAATAGAGACATAGAGACAGTAGATCTAGCTGGTCTGTCATAACATAATAGAGACAGTAGATCAAGCTGGTCTGTCATAGTACAATAGAGACATAGAGACAGTAGATCTAGCTGGTCTGTCATAATATAATAGAGACAGTAGATCTAGCTGGTCTGTCATGATATAATAGAGACAGTAGATCTACCTGGTCTGTCATAGTATAATAGAGACAGTAGATCTAGCCGGTCTGTCATAGTACAATAGAGACATAGAGACAGTAGATCTAGCTGGTCTGTCATAACATAATAGAGACAGTAGATCAAGCTGGTCTGTCATAGTACAATAGAGACATAGAGACAGTAGATCTAGCTGGTCTGTCATAATATAATAGAGACAGTAGATCAAGCTGGTCTGTCATAATATAATAGAGACAGTAGATCTAGCTGGTCTGTCCAAATATAATAGAGACAGTCTATCTACCAGGTCTGTCATAATATAACAGAGACAGTAGATCTAGCTGGTCTGTCATAATATAATAGAGACAGTAGATCAAGCTGGTCTGTCATAATATAATAGAGACAGTAGATCTACCTGGTCTGTCAAATTAGAATAGAGACAGTAGATCTAGCTGGTCTGTCATCAAATAATAGAGACAGTAGATCGAGCTGGTCTGTCATATTATACTAGAGACAGTAGATCTACCTGGTCTGTCAAATTATAATAGAGACAGTAGATCTAGCTGGTCTGTCATAATAAAATAGACACAGTAGATCTACCTGGTCTGTCAAATTAGAATAGAGACAGTAGATCTAGCTGGTCTGTCATCAAATAATAGACACAGCAGATCTAGCTGGTCTGTCATATTATAATAGAGACAGTAGATCTACCTGGTCTGTCAAATTAGAATAGAGACAGTAGATCTAGCTGGTCTGTCATCAAATAATAGAGACAGTAGATCGAGCTGGTCTGTCATATTATACTAGAGACAGTAGATCTACCTGGTCTGTCATAGTATAATAGAAACAGTAGATCTAGCTGGTCTGTCATAATACAATAGAGACAGTAGATCTAGCTGGTCTGTCATAATATAATAGAGACAGTAGATCTACCTGGTCTGTCATAGTATAATAGAGACAGTAGATCTAGATGATCTGTCATAGTACAATAGAGATATAGAGACAGTAGATCTAGCTGGTCTGTCATAATATAATAGAGACAGTGTATCTACCAGGTCTGTCATAATATAACAGAGACAGTAGATCTAGCTGGTCTGTCATAATATAACAGAGACAGTAGATCAAGCTGGTCTGTCATAATATAATAGAGACAGTAGATCTAGCTGGTCTGTCATAATATAATAGAGACAGTCTATCTACCAGGTCTGTCATAATATAACAGAGACAGTAGATCTAGCTGGTCTGTCATAATATAACAGAGACAGTAGATCTAGCTGGTCTGTCATAATATAACAGAGACAGTAGATCTACCTGGTATGTCAAAATATAATAGAGACAGTAGATCTAGCTGGTCTGTCATAATATAATAGAGACAGTAGATCTAGCTGGTCTGTCATATTATAATATAGACAGTAGATCTAGCTGGTATGTCATAATATAATAGAGATAGTAGATCTACCTGGTCTGTCAAATTAGAATAGAGACAGTAGATCTAGCTGGTCTGTTTTAATATAATAGTGACAGTGTATCTACCAGGTCTGTCATAATATAACAGAGACAGTAGATCTAGCTGGTCTGTCATAATATAACAGAGACAGTAGATCTACCTGGTATGTCATAATATAATAATATAATAATAATAATAATATAATAATAGTATAATAACAGAGACAGTAGATCTACCTGGTATGTCAAAATATAATAGAGACAGTAGATATAGCTGGTCTGTCATAATATAATAGAGACAGTAGATCTAGCTGGTCTGTCAAATTATAACAGAGACAGTAGATCTAGCTGGTCTGTCATAATATAACAGAGACAGTAGATCTACCTGGTATGTCAAAATATAATAGAGACAGCAGATCTAGCTAGTCTGTCATAATACAATAGAGACATTAGATCTACCTGGTCTGTCATAGTATAATAGAGACAGTAGATCTAGCTGGTCTGTCATAGTACAATATAGACAGTAGATCTAGTTGCTCTGTCATAATATGAGACAGTATATCTAGCTGGTCTGTCATAATACAATAGAGACAGTAGATCTAGCTGGTCTGTCATAATAGAATAGAGACAGTAGATCTAGCTGGTCTGTCATAAGATAATAGAGATTGTAGTTTAACCTGGTCTGTCATAATAGAATAGAGACAGTAGATCTAGCTGGTCTGTCATAATATAACAGAGACAGTAGATCTACCTGGTCTGTCATAGTATAATAGAGACAGTAGATCTAGCCGGTCTGTCATAGTACAATAGAGACATAGAGACAGTGGATCTAGCTGGTCTGTCATAACATAATAGAGACAGTAGATCAAGCTGGTCTGTCATAGTACAATAGAGACATAGAGACAGTAGATCTAGCTGGTCTGTCATAATATAATAGAGACAGTAGATCAAGCTGGTCTGTCATAATATAATAGAGACAGTAGATCTAGCTGGTCTGTCCAAATATAATAGAGACAGTCTATCTCCCAGGTCTGTCATAATATAACAGAGACAGTAGATCTAGCTGGTCTGTCATAATATAATAGAGACAGTAGATCAAGCTGGTCTGTCATAAAATAATAGAGACAGTAGATCTAGCTGGTCTGTCATAATATAATAGAGACAGTGTATCTACCAGGTCTGTCATAATATAACAGAGACAGTAGATCTAGCTGGTCTGTCATAATATAACAGAGACAGTAGATCTACCTGTTATGTCAAAATATAATAGAGACAGTAGATCTAGCTGGTCTGTCATAATATAATAGAGACAGTAGATCAAGCTGGTCTGTCATAATATAATAGAGACAGTAGATCAAGCTGGTCTGTCATAATAGAATAGAGACAGTAGATCTAGCTGGTCTGTCATAAGATAATAGAGATTGTAGTTTAACCTGGTCTGTCATAATAGAATAGAGACAGTAGATCTAGCTGGTCTGTCATAATATAATAGAGACAGTAGATCTACCTGGTCTGTCATAGTATAATAGAGACAGTAGATCTAGCCGGTCTGTCATAGTACAATAGAGACATAGAGACAGTAGATCTAGCTGGTCTGTCATAACATAATAGAGACAGTAGATCAAGCTGGTCTGTCATAGTACAATAGAGACATAGAGACAGTAGATCTAGCTGGTCTGTCATAATATAATAGAGACAGTAGATCTAGCTGGTCTGTCATGATATAATAGAGACAGTAGATCTACCTGGTCTGTCATAGTATAATAGAGACAGTAGATCTAGCCGGTCTGTCATAGTACAATAGAGACATAGAGACAGTAGATCTAGCTGGTCTGTCATAACATAATAGAGACAGTAGATCAAGCTGGTCTGTCATAGTACAATAGAGACATAGAGACAGTAGATCTAGCTGGTCTGTCATAATATAATAGAGACAGTAGATCAAGCTGGTCTGTCATAATATAATAGAGACAGTAGATCTACCTGGTCTGTCAAATTAGAATAGAGACAGTAGATCTAGCTGGTCTGTCATCAAATAATAGAGACAGTAGATCGAGCTGGTCTGTCATATTATACTAGAGACAGTAGATCTACCTGGTCTGTCAAATTATAATAGAGACAGTAGATCTAGCTGGTCTGTCATAATAAAATAGACACAGTAGATCTACCTGGTCTGTCAAATTAGAATAGAGACAGTAGATCTAGCTGGTCTGTCATCAAATAATAGACACAGCAGATCTAGCTGGTCTGTCATATTATAATAGAGACAGTAGATCTACCTGGTCTGTCAAATTAGAATAGAGACAGTAGATCTAGCTGGTCTGTCATCAAATAATAGAGACAGTAGATCGAGCTGGTCTGTCATATTATACTAGAGACAGTAGATCTACCTGGTCTGTCATAGTATAATAGAAATAGTAGATCTAGCTGGTCTGTCATAATACAATAGAGACAGTAGATCTAGCTGGTCTGTCATGATATAATAGAGACAGTAGATCTACCTGGTCTGTCATAGTATAATAGAGACAGTAGATCTAGCTGGTCTGTCATAGTACAATAGAGACATAGAGACAGTAGATCTAGCTGGTCTGTCATAATATAATAGAGACAGTGTATCTACCAGGTCTGTCATAATATAACAGAGACAGTAGATCTAGCTGGTCTGTCATAATATAATAGAGACAGTAGATCAAGCTGGTCTGTCATAATATAATAGAGACAGTAGATCTAGCTGGTCTGTCATAATATAATAGAGACAGTCTATCTACCAGGTCTGTCATAATATAACAGAGACAGTAGATCTAGCTGGTCTGTCATAATATAACAGAGACAGTAGATCTAGCTGGTCTGTCATAATATAACAGAGACAGTAGATCTACCTGGTATGTCAAAATATAATAGAGACAGTAGATCTACCTGGTCTGTCATAATATAATAGAGACAGTAGATCTAGCTGGTCTGTCATATTATAATATAGACAGTAGATCTAGCTGGTATGTCATAATATAATAGAGATAGTAGATCTACCTGGTCTGTCAAATTAGAATAGAGACAGTAGATCTAGCTGGTCTGTTTTAATATAATAGTGACAGTGTATCTACCAGGTCTGTCATAATATAACAGAGACAGTAGATCTAGCTGGTCTGTCATAATATAACAGAGACAGTAGATCTACCTGGTATGTCATAATATAATAATATAATAATAATAATAATATAATAATAGTATAATAATAGAGACAGTAGATCTAGCTGGTCTGTCATAATATAATAGAGACAGTAGATCTAGCTGGTCTGTCAAATTATAACAGAGACAGTAGATCTAGCTGGTCTGTCATAATATAACAGAGACAGTAGATCTACCTGGTATGTCAAAATATAATAGAGACAGTAGATATAGCTGGTCTGTCATAATATAATAGAGACAGTAGATCTAGCTGGTCTGTCAAATTATAACAGAGACAGTAGATCTAGCTGGTCTGTCATAATATAACAGAGACAGTAGATCTACCTGGTATGTCAAAATATAATAGAGACAGCAGATCTAGCTGGTCTGTCATAATACAATAGAGACATTAGATCTACCTGGTCTGTCATAGTATAATAGAGACAGTAGATCTAGCTGGTCTGTCATAGTACAATATAGACAGTAGATCTAGTTGCTCTGTCATAATATGAGACAGTATATCTAGCTGGTCTGTCATAATACAATAGAGACAGTAGATCTAGCTGGTCTGTCATAATAGAATAGAGACAGTAGATCTAGCTGGTCTGTCATAAGATAATAGAGATTGTAGTTTAACCTGGTCTGTCATAATAGAATAGAGACAGTAGATCTAGCTGGTCTGTCATAATATAACAGAGACAGTAGATCTACCTGGTCTGTCATAGTATAATAGAGACAGTAGATCTAGCCGGTCTGTCATAGTACAATAGAGACATAGAGACAGTGGATCTAGCTGGTCTGTCATAACATAATAGAGACAGTAGATCGAGCTGGTCTGTCATAGTACAATAGAGACATAGAGACAGTAGATCTAGCTGGTCTGTCATAATATAATAGAGACAGTAGATCAAGCTGGTCTGTCATAATATAATAGAGACAGTAGATCTAGCTGGTCTGTCAAAATATAATAGAGACAGTCTATCTCCCAGGTCTGTCATAATATAACAGAGACAGTAGATCTAGCTGGTCTGTCATAATATAATAGAGACAGTAGATCAAGCTGGTCTGTCATAAAATAATAGAGACAGTAGATCTAGCTGGTCTGTCATAATATAATAGAGACAGTGTATCTACCAGGTCTGTCATAATATAACAGAGACAGTAGATCTAGCTGGTCTGTCATAATATAACAGAGACAGTAGATCTACCTGTTATGTCAAAATATAATAGAGACAGTAGATCTAGCTGGTCTGTCATAATATAATAGAGACAGTAGATCAAGCTGGTCTGTCATAATATAATAGAGACAGTAGATCTAGCTGGTCTGTCATAATATAATAGAGACAGTCTATCTACCAGGTCTGTCATAATATAACAGAGACAGTAGATCTAGCTGGTCTGTCATAATATAACAGAGACAGTAGATCTAGCTGGTCTGTCATAATATAACAGAGACAGTAGATCTACCTGGTATGTCAAAATATAATAGAGACAGTAGATCTAGCTGGTCTGTCATAATATAATAGAGACAGTAGATCTAGCTGGTCTGTCATATTATAATATAGACAGTAGATCTAGCTGGTATGTCATAATATAATAGAGATAATAGATCTACCTGGTCTGTCAAATTAGAATAGAGACAGTAGATCTAGCTGGTCTGTTTTAATATAATAGTGACAGTGTATCTACCAGGTCTGTCATAATATAACAGAGACAGTAGATCTAGCTGGTCTGTCATAATATAACAGAGACAGTAGATCTACCTGGTATGTCAAAATATAATAGAGACAGTAGATCTAGCTGGTCTGTCATAATATAATAGAGACAGTAGATCTAGCTGGTCTGTCAAATTATAACAGAGACAGTAGATCTAGCTGGTCTGTCATAATATAACAGAGACAGTAGATCTACCTGGTATGTCAAAATATAATAGAGACAGTAGATCTAGCTGGTCTGTCATAATATAATAGAGACAGTAGATCTAGCTGGTCTGTCAAATTATAATAGACACAGTAGATCTAGCTGGTCTGTCATAATATAATAGAGACAGTATACTCACCTGGTCTGTCATAATATAATAGAGACAGCAGATCTAGCTAGTCTGTCATAATACAATAGAGACATTAGATCTACCTGGTCTGTCATAGTATAATAGAGACAGTAGATCTAGCTGGTCTGTCATAGTACAATATAGACAGTAGATCTAGTTGCTCTGTCATAATATGAGACAGTATATCTAGCTGGTCTGTCATAATACAATAGAGACAGTAGATCTAGCTGGTCTGTCATAATAGAATAGAGACAGTAGATCTAGCTGGTCTGTCATAAAATAATAGAGATTGTAGTTTAACCTGGTCTGTCATAATAGAATAGAGACAGTAGATCTAGCTGGTCTGTCATAATGTAATAGAGACAGTAGATCTACCTGGTCTGTCATAGTATAATAGAGACAATAGATCTAGCCGGTCTGTCATAGTACAATAGAGACATATAGACAGTAGATCTAGCTGGTCTGTCATAACATAATAGAGACAGTAGATCAAACTGGTCTGTCATAATATAATAGAGACAGTAGATCTAGCTGGTCTGTCATAGTACAATAGAGACATAGAGACAGTAGATCTAGCTGGTCTGTCATAACATAATAGAGACAGTAGATCAAGCTGGTCTGTCATAATATAATAGAGACAGTAGATCTAGCTGGTCTGTCAAAATATAATAGAGACAGTAGATCTACCCAGTATGTCAAAATATAATAGAGACAGTAGATCTAGCTGGTCTGTCATAATATAATAGGGACAATAGATCTAGCTGGTCTGTCTTAATATAATAGAGACAGTAGATCTACCTGGTATTTCAAAATATAATAGAGACAGTAGATCTAGCTGGTCTGTCATAATATAATAGAGACAGTAGATCTAGCTGGTCTGTCATATTATAATATAGACAGTAGATCTAGCTGGTCTGTTTTAATATAATAGTGACAGTGTATCTACCAGGTCTGTCATAATATAACAGAGTCAGTAGATCTAGTTGGTCTGTCATAATATAACAGAGACAGTAGATCTACCTGGTATGTCAAAATATAATAGAGACAGTAGATCTAGCTGGTCTGTCATAATATAATAGAGACAGTAGATCTAGCTGGTCTGTCATAAGATAATAGAGATTGTAGTTTAACCTGGTCTGTCATAATAGAATAGAGACAGTAGATCTAGCTGGTCTGTCATAATATAATAGAGACAGTAGATCTACCTGGTCTGTCATAGTATAATAGAGACAGAGACAGTAGATCTAGCTGGTCTGTCATAACATAATAGAGACAGTGGATCAAGCTGGTCTGTCATAATATAATAGAGACAGTAGATCTAGCTGGTCTGTCATAGTACAATAGAGACATACAGACAGTAGATCTCGCTGGTCTGTCATAACATAATATAGACAGTAGATCAAGCTGGTCTGTCATAATATAATAGAGACAGTAGATCTAGCTGGTCTGTCAAAATATAATAGAGACAGCAGATCTAGCTGGTCTGTCATAATATAATAGGGACAGTAGATCTAGCTGGTCTGTCATAATATAATAGAGACAGTGTATCTACCAGGTCTGTCATAATATAACAGAGACAGTAGATCTAGCTGGTCTGTCATAATATAACAGAGACAGTAGATCTACCTGGTATGTCAAAATATAATAGAGACAGTAGATCTAGCTGGTCTGTCATATTATAATAGAGACAGTAGATCTAGCTGGTATGTCATAATATAATAGAGATAGTAGATCTACCTGGTCTGTCAAATTAGAAAAGAGACAGTAGATCTAGCTGGTCTGTCATCAAATAATAGACACAGTAGATCTAGCTGGTCTGTCATAATATAATAGAGACAGTATACTCACCTGGTCTGTCATAATATAATAGAGACAGCAGATCTAGCTAGTCTGTCATAATACAATAGAGACATTAGATCTACCTGGTCTGTCATAGTATAATAGAGACAGTAGATCTAGCTGGTCTGTCATAGTACAATATAGACAGTAGATCTTGTTGCTCTGTCATAATATGAGACAGTATATCTAGCTGGTCTGTCATAATATAATATAGACAGTAGATCTAGCTGGTCTGTTTTAATATAATAGTGACAGTGTATCTACCAGGTCTGTCATAATATAACAGAGACAGTAGATCTTGCTGGTCTGTCATAATATAACAGAGACAGTAGATCTACCTGGTATGTCAAAATATAATAGAGACAGTATATCTAGCTGGTCTGTCATAATATAATAGAGACAGTAGATCTAGCTGGTCTGTCATATTATAATAGAGACAGTAGATCTAGCTGGTATGTCATAATATAATAGGGACAGTAGATCTAGCTGGTCTGTCATAATATAATAGAGACAGTGTATCTACCAGGTCCGTCATAATATAACAGAGACAGTAGATCTAGCTGGTCTGTCATAATACAATAGAGACAGTAGATCTAGTTGGTCTGTCATAATAGAATAGAGACAGTAGATCTAGCTGGTCTGTCATAAGATAATAGAGATTGTAGTTTAACCTGGTCTGTCATAATAGAATAGAGACAGTAGATCTAGCTCGTCTGTCATAATATAATAGAGACAGTAGATCTACCTGGTCTGTCATAGTATAATAGAGACAGTAGATCTAGCTGGTCTGTCATAGTACAATAGAGACATAGAGACAGTAGATCTAGCTGGTCTGTCATAACATAATAGAGACAGTGGATCAAGCTGGTCTGTCATAATATAATAGAGACAGTAGATCTAGCTGGTCTGTCATAGTACGATAGAGACATAGAGACAGTAGATCTAGCTGGTCTGTCATAACATAATAGAGACAGTAGATCTAGCTAGTCTGTCATAATACAATAGAGACATTAGATCTACCTGGTCTGTCATAGTATAATAGAGACAGTAGATCTAGCTGGTCTGTCATATTATAATAGAGACAGTAGATCTAGCTGGTATGTCATAATATAATAGAGATAGTAGATCTACCTGGTCTGTCAAATTAGAAAAGAGACAGTAGATCTAGCTGGTCTGTCATCAAATAATAGACACAGTAGATCTAGCTGGTCTGTCATAATATAATAGAGACAGTATACTCACCTGGTCTGTCATAATATAATAGAGACAGCAGATCTAGCTAGTCTGTCATAATACAATAGAGACATTAGATCTACCTGGTCTGTCATAGTATAATAGAGACAGTAGATCTAGCTGGTCTGTCATACTACAATATAGACAGTAGATCTAGTTGCTCTGTCATAATATGAGACAGTATATCTATCTGGTCCGTCATAATATAATAGAGTAAGTTGATCTAGCTGGTCTGTCATAATATAATAGAGTAAGTTGATCTAGCTGGTCTGTCATGATATAATAGAGACAGTATATCGACCTGGTCTGTCATAATATAATAGAGACAGTATATCTAGCTGGTCCGTCATAGTAATATAGAGACATAGAGACAGTAGATCTAGCTGGTCTGTCATAATATAATAGAGACAGTAGATCAAGCTGGTCTGTCATAATATAATAGAGACAGTAGATCTAGCTGGTCTGTCAAAACATAATAGAGACAGTAGATCTAGCTGGTCTGTCATAATATAATAGGGACAGTAGATCTAGCTGGTCTGTCATAATATAAT
Organism: Oncorhynchus keta; assembly: GCF_023373465.1. Classification (NCBI taxonomy): domain Eukaryota; kingdom Metazoa; phylum Chordata; class Actinopteri; order Salmoniformes; family Salmonidae; genus Oncorhynchus; species Oncorhynchus keta. The sequence continues at coordinate 82,445 of NW_026278474.1, read as the reverse complement.
AGAGACAGTGTATCTACCAGGTCTGTCATAATATAACAGAGACAGTAGATCTAGCTGGTCTGTCATAATATAACAGAGACAGTAGATCTACCCGGTATGTCAAAATATAATAGAGACAGTAGATCTAGCTGGTCTGTCATAATATAATAGAGACAGTAGATCTAGCTTGTCTGTCATATTATAATAGAGACAGTAGATCTAGCTGGTCTGTCATAATATAATAGACACAGTAGATCTAGCTGGTCTGTCATAATATAATAGAGACAGTAGATCTAGCTGGTCTGTCATATTATAATACAGACAGTAGATCTAGCTGGTCAGTCATAATATAATAGAGATAGTAGATCTACCTGGCCTGTCATAATATAATAGACACAGTAGATCTAGCTGGTCTATCATATTATAATAGAGACAGTAGATCTACCTGGTCTGTCATAGTATAATAGAAACAGTAGATCTAGCTGGTCTGTCATAATACAATAGACACAGTAGATCTAGCTGGTCTGTCATAATATAATAGAGACAGTATATCTACCTGGTCTGTCATAATATAATAGAGACAGTAGATCTAGCTGGTCTGTCATATTATAATAGAGACAGTAGATCTACCTGGTCTGTCATAGTGTAATAGAAACAGTAGATCTAGCTGGTCTGTCGTAATACAATAGAGACAGTAGATCTACCTGGTCTGTCATAGTATAATAGAAACAGTAGATCTAGCTGGTCTGTCATAATACAATAGAGACAGTAGATCTAGCTGGTCTGTCATATTATAATAGAGACAGTAGATCTACCTGGTCTGTCATAGTATAATAGAAACAGTAGATCTAGCTGGTCTGTCATAATACAATAGAGACAGTAGATCTAGCTGGTCTGTCATAATATAATAGAGACAGTAGATCTACCTGGTCTGTCATAGTATAATAGAGACAGTAGATCTAGATGGTCTGTCATAGTACAATAGAGATATAGAGACAGTAGATCTAGCTGGTCTGTCATAATATAACAGAGACAGTAGATCTACCTGGTATGTCAAAATATAATAGAGACAGTAGATCTAGCTGGTCTGTCATAATATAATAGAGACAGTAGATCTAGCTGGTCTGTCATAATATAATAGAGACAGTGTATCTACCAGGTCTGTCATAATATAACAGAGACAGTAGATCTACCTGGTATGTCAAAATATAATAGAGACAGTATATCTAGCTGGTCTGTCATAATATAATAGAGACAGTAGATCTAGCTGGTCTGTCATAATATAATAGAGACAGTAGATCTACCTGGTCTGTCATAGTATAATAGAGACAGTAGATCTAGCTGGTCTGTCATAATATAATAGAGATTGTAGTTTAACCTGGTCTGTCATAATAGAATAGAGACAGTAGATCTAGCTGGTCTGTCATAATATAATAGAGACAGTAGATCTACCTGGTCTGTCATAGTATAATAGAGACAGTAGATCTAGCTGGTCCGTCATAGTACAATAGAGACATAGAGACAGTAGATCTAGCTGGTCTGTCATAATATAATAGAGACAGTAGATCAAGCTGGTCTGTCATAATATAATAGAGACAGTAGATCTAGCTGGTTAGTCAAAACATAATAGAGACAGTAGATCTAGCTGGTCTGTCATAATATAATAGGGACAGTAGATCTAGCTGGTCTGTCATAATATAATAGAGACAGTAGATCTAGCTGGTCTGTCATAATATAATAGAGACAGTAGATCTAGCTGGTCTGTCATAATATAATAGAGACAGTAGATCTAGCTGGTCTGTCATATTCTAATAGGGACAGTAGATCTAGCTGGTATGTCATAATATAATAGAGACAGTGTATCTACCATGTCTGTCATAATATAACAGAGACAGTAGATCTACCTGGTATGTCAAAATATAATAGAGACAGTATATCTACCTGGTATGTCAAAATATAATAGAGACAGTAGATCTAGCTGGTCTGTCATAATATAATAGAGACAGTAGATCTAGCTGGTCTGTCATATTATAATAGAGACAGTGTATCTACCATGTCTGTCATAATATAACAGAGACAGTAGATCTACCTGGTATGTCAAAATATAATAGAGACAGTATATCTACCTGGTATGTCAAAATATAATAGAGACAGTAGATCTAGCTGGTCTGTCATAATATAATAGAGACAGTAGATCTAGCTGGTCTGTCATATTATAATAGAGACAGTAGATCTAGCTGGTATGTCATAATACAATAGACACAGTAGATCTACCTGGTCTGTCAAATTAGAATAGAGACAGTAGATCTAGCTGGTCTGTCATCAAATAATAGACACAGCAGATCTAGCTGGTCTGTCATATTATAATAGAGACAGTAGATCTACCTGGTCTGTCAAATTAGAATAGAGACAGTAGATCTAGCTGGTCTGTCATCAAATAATAGAGACAGTAGATCGAGCTGGTCTGTCATATTATACTAGAGACAGTAGATCTACCTGGTCTGTCATAGTATAATAGAAACAGTAGATCTAGCTGGTCTGTCATAATACAATAGAGACAGTAGATCTAGCTGGTCTGTCATTATATAATAGAGACAGTAGATCTACCTGGTCTGTCATAGTATAATAGAGACAGTAGATCTAGCTGGTCTGTCATAGTACAATAGAGACATAGAGACAGTAGATCTAGCTGGTCTGTCATAATATAATAGAGACAGTGTATCTACCAGGTCTGTCATAATATAACAGAGACAGTAGATCTAGCTGGTCTGTCATAATATAATAGAGACAGTAGATCAAGCTGGTCTGTCATAATATAATAGAGACAGTAGATCTAGCTGGTCTGTCATAATATAATAGAGACAGTCTATCTACCAGGTCTGTCATAATATAACAGAGACAGTAGATCTAGCTGGTCTGTCATAATATAACAGAGACAGTAGATCTAGCTGGTCTGTCATAATATAACAGAGACAGTAGATCTACCTGGTATGTCAAAATATAATAGAGACAGTAGATCTAGCTGGTCTGTCATAATATAATAGAGACAGTAGATCTAGCTGGTCTGTCATATTATAATATAGACAGTAGATCTAGCTGGTATGTCATAATATAATAGAGATAGTAGATCTACCTGGTCTGTCAAATTAGAATACAGACAGTAGATCTAGCTGGTCTGTTTTAATATAATAGTGACAGTGTATCTACCAGGTCTGTCATAATATAACAGAGACAGTAGATCTAGCTGGTCTGTCATAATATAACAGAGACAGTAGATCTACCTGGTATGTCATAATATAATAATATAATAATAATAATAATATAATAATAATATAATAATAGAGACAGTAGATATAGCTGGTCTGTCATAATATAATAGAGACAGTAGATCTAGCTGGTCTGTCAAATTATAACAGAGACAGTAGATCTAGCTGGTCTGTCATAATATAACAGAGACAGTAGATCTACCTGGTATGTCAAAATATAATAGAGACAGTAGATATAGCTGGTCTGTCATAATATAATAGAGACAGTAGATCTAGCTGGTCTGTCAAATTATAACAGAGACAGTAGATCTAGCTGGTCTGTCATAATATAACAGAGACAGTAGATCTACCTGGTATGTCAAAATATAATAGAGACAGCAGATCTAGCTAGTCTGTCATAATACAATAGAGACATTAGATCTACCTGGTCTGTCATAGTATAATAGAGACAGTAGATCTAGCTGGTCTGTCATAGTACAATATAGACAGTAGATCTAGTTGCTCTGTCATAATATGAGACAGTATATCTAGCTGGTCTGTCATAATACAATAGAGACAGTAGATCTAGCTGGTCTGTCATAATAGAATAGAGACAGTAGATCTAGCTGGTCTGTCATAAGATAATAGAGATTGTAGTTTAACCTGGTCTGTCATAATAGAATAGAGACAGTAGATCTAGCTGGTCTGTCATAATATAACAGAGACAGTAGATCTACCTGGTCTGTCATAGTATAATAGAGACAGTAGATCTAGCCGGTCTGTCATAGTACAATAGAGACATAGAGACAGTGGATCTAGCTGGTCTGTCATAACATAATAGAGACAGTAGATCGAGCTGGTCTGTCATAGTACAATAGAGACATAGAGACAGTAGATCTAGCTGGTCTGTCATAATATAAAAGAGACAGTAGATCAAGCTGGTCTGTCATAATATAATAGAGACAGTAGATCTAGCTGGTCTGTCCAAATATAATAGAGACAGTCTATCTACCAGGTCTGTCATAATATAACAGAGACAGTAGATCTAGCTGGTCTGTCATAATATAATAGAGACAGTAGATCAAGCTGGTCTGTCATAATATAATAGAGACAGTAGATCTACCTGGTCTGTCAAATTAGAATAGAGACAGTAGATCTAGCTGCTCTGTCATCAAATAATAGAGACAGTAGATCGAGCTGGTCTGTCATATTATACTAGAGACAGTAGATCTACCTGGTCTGTCAAATTATAATAGAGACAGTAGATCTAGCTGGTCTGTCATAATAAAATAGACACAGTAGATCTACCTGGTCTGTCAAATTAGAATAGAGACAGTAGATCTAGCTGGTCTGTCATCAAATAATAGACACAGCAGATCTAGCTGGTCTGTCATATTATAATAGAGACAGTAGATCTACCTGGTCTGTCAAATTAGAATAGAGACAGTAGATCTAGCTGGTCTGTCATCAAATAATAGAGACAGTAGATCGAGCTGGTCTGTCATATTATACTAGAGACAGTAGATCTACCTGGTCTGTCATAGTATAATAGAAACAGTAGATCTAGCTGGTCTGTCATAATACAATAGAGACAGTAGATCTAGCTGGTCTGTCATTATATAATAGAGACAGTAGATCTACCTGGTCTGTCATAGTATAATAGAGACAGTAGATCTAGCTGGTCTGTCATAGTACAATAGAGACATAGAGACAGTAGATCTAGCTGGTCTGTCATAATATAATAGAGACAGTGTATCTACCAGGTCTGTCATAATATAACAGAGACAGTAGATCTAGCTGGTCTGTCATAATATAATAGAGACAGTAGATCAAGCTGGTCTGTCATAATATAATAGAGACAGTAGATCTAGCTGGTCTGTCATAATATAATAGAGACAGTCTATCTACCAGGTCTGTCATAATATAACAGAGACAGTAGATCTAGCTGGTCTGTCATAATATAACAGAGACAGTAGATCTAGCTGGTCTGTCATAATATAACAGAGACAGTAGATCTACCTGGTATGTCAAAATATAATAGAGACAGTAGATCTAGCTGGTCTGTCATAATATAATAGAGACAGTAGATCTAGCTGGTCTGTCATATTATAATATAGACAGTAGATCTAGCTGGTATGTCATAATATAATAGAGATAGTAGATCTACCTGGTCTGTCAAATTAGAATAGAGACAGTAGATCTAGCTGGTCTGTTTTAATATAATAGTGACAGTGTATCTACCAGGTCTGTCATAATATAACAGAGACAGTAGATCTAGCTGGTCTGTCATAATATAACAGAGACAGTAGATCTACCTGGTATGTCATAATATAATAATATAATAATAATAATACTATAATAATAATATAATAATAGAGACAGTAGATCTAGCTGGTCTGTCATAATATAATAGAGACAGTAGATCTAGCTGGTCTGTCAAATTATAACAGAGACAGTAGATCTAGCTGGTCTGTCATAATATAACAGAGACAGTAGATCTACCTGGTATGTCAAAATATAATAGAGACAGCAGATCTAGCTAGTCTGTCATAATACAATAGAGACATTAGATCTACCTGGTCTGTCATAGTATAATAGAGACAGTAGATCTAGCTGGTCTGTCATAGTACAATATAGACAGTAGATCTAGTTGCTCTGTCATAATATGAGACAGTATATCTAGCTGGTCTGTCATAATACAATAGAGACAGTAGATCTAGCTGGTCTGTCATAATAGAATAGAGACAGTAGATCTAGCTGGTCTGTCATAAGATAATAGAGATTGTAGTTTAACCTGGTCTGTCATAATAGAATAGAGACAGTAGATCTAGCTGGTCTGTCATAATATAATAGAGACAGTAGATCTACCTGGTCTGTCATAGTATAATAGAGACAGTAGATCTAGCCGGTCTGTCATAGTACAATAGAGACATAGAGACAGTAGATCTAGCTGGTCTGTCATAACATAATAGAGACAGTAGATCGAGCTGGTCTGTCATAGTACAATAGAGACATAGAGACAGTAGATCTAGCTGGTCTGTCATAATATAATAGAGACAGTAGATCAAGCTGGTCTGTCATAATATAATAGAGACAGTAGATCTAGCTGGTCTGTCCAAATATAATAGAGACAGTCTATCTACCAGGTCTGTCATAATATAACAGAGACAGTAGATCTAGCTGGTCTGTCATAATATAATAGAGACAGTAGATCAAGCTGGTCTGTCATAATATAATAGAGACAGTAGATCTACCTGGTCTGTCAAATTAGAATAGAGACAGTGCTCTGTCAAAATAATAGAGACAGTAGATCGAGCTGGTCTGTCATATTATACTAGAGACAGTAGATCTACCTGGTCTGTCAAATTATAATAGAGACAGTAGATCTAGCTGGTCTGTCATAATAAAATAGACACAGTAGATCTACCTGGTCTGTCATAAATAATAGAGACAGTAGATCTAGCTGGTCTGTCATATTATACTAGAGACAGTAGATCTACCTGGTCTGTCAAGACAGTTATAATAGAATAGAGACAGTAGATCTAGCTGGTCTGTCATAATAAAATAGACAGTAGTAGATCTACCTGGTCTGTCAAATTAGAATAGAGACAGTAGATCTAGCTGGTCTGTCATCAAATAATAGACACAGCAGATCTAGCTGGTCTGTCATATTATAATAGAGACAGTAGATCTACCTGGTCTGTCAAATTAGAATAGAGACAGTAGATCTAGCTGGTCTGTCATCAAATAATAGAGACAGTAGATCGAGCTGGTCTGTCATATTATACTAGAGACAGTAGATCTACCTGGTCTGTCATAGTATAATAGAAACAGTAGATCTAGCTGGTCTGTCATAATACAATAGAGACAGTAGATCTAGCTGGTCTGTCATTATATAATAGAGACAGTAGATCTACCTGGTCTGTCATAGTATAATAGAGACAGTAGATCTAGCTGGTCTGTCATAGTACAATAGAGACATAGAGACAGTAGATCTAGCTGGTCTGTCATAATATAATAGAGACAGTGTATCTACCAGGTCTGTCATAATATAACAGAGACAGTAGATCTAGCTGGTCTGTCATAATATAATAGAGACAGTAGATCAAGCTGGTCTGTCATAATATAATAGAGACAGTAGATCTAGCTGGTCTGTCATAATATAATAGAGACAGTCTATCTACCAGGTCTGTCATAATATAACAGAGACAGTAGATCTAGCTGGTCTGTCATAATATAACAGAGACAGTAGATCTAGCTGGTCTGTCATAATATAACAGAGACAGTAGATCTACCTGGTATGTCAAAATATAATAGAGACAGTAGATCTAGCTGGTCTGTCATAATATAATAGAGACAGTAGATCTAGCTGGTCTGTCATATTATAATATAGACAGTAGATCTAGCTGGTATGTCATAATATAATAGAGATAGTAGATCTACCTGGTCTGTCAAATTAGAATAGAGACAGTAGATCTAGCTGGTCTGTTTTAATATAATAGTGACAGTGTATCTACCAGGTCTGTCATAATATAACAGAGACAGTAGATCTAGCTGGTCTGTCATAATATAACAGAGACAGTAGATCTACCTGGTATGTCATAATATAATAATATAATAATAATAATACTATAATAATAATATAATAATAGAGACAGTAGATCTAGCTGGTCTGTCATAATATAATAGAGACAGTAGATCTAGCTGGTCTGTCAAATTATAACAGAGACAGTAGATCTAGCTGGTCTGTCATAATATAACAGAGACAGTAGATCTACCTGGTATGTCAAAATATAATAGAGACAGTAGATATAGCTGGTCTGTCATAATATAATAGAGACAGTAGATCTAGCTGGTCTGTCATATTATAATATAGACAGTAGATCTAGCTGGTCTGTCCAAATATAATAGAGACAGTCTATCTACCAGGTCTGTCATAATATAACAGAGACAGTAGATCTACCTGGTATGTCATAATATAATAATATAATAATAATAATACTATAATAATAATATAATAATAGAGACAGTAGATCTAGCTGGTCTGTCATAATATAATAGAGACAGTAGATCTAGCTGGTCTGTCAAATTATAACAGAGACAGTAGATCTAGCTGGTCTGTCATAATATAACAGAGACAGTAGATCTACCTGGTATGTCAAAATATAATAGAGACAGCAGATCTAGCTAGTCTGTCATAATACAATAGAGACATTAGATCTACCTGGTCTGTCATAGTATAATAGAGACAGTAGATCTAGCTGGTCTGTCATAGTACAATATAGACAGTAGATCTAGTTGCTCTGTCATAATATGAGACAGTATATCTAGCTGGTCTGTCATAATACAATAGAGACAGTAGATCTAGCTGGTCTGTCATAATAGAATAGAGACAGTAGATCTAGCTGGTCTGTCATAAGATAATAGAGATTGTAGTTTAACCTGGTCTGTCATAATAGAATAGAGACAGTAGATCTAGCTGGTCTGTCATAATATAATAGAGACAGTAGATCTACCTGGTCTGTCATAGTATAATAGAGACAGTAGATCTAGCCGGTCTGTCATAGTACAATAGAGACATAGAGACAGTAGATCTAGCTGGTCTGTCATAACATAATAGAGACAGTAGATCAAGCTGGTCTGTCATAGTACAATAGAGACATAGAGACAGTAGATCTAGCTGGTCTGTCATAATATAATAGAGACAGTAGATCAAGCTGGTCTGTCATAATATAATAGAGACAGTAGATCTAGCTGGTCTGTCCAAATATAATAGAGACAGTCTATCTACCAGGTCTGTCATAATATAACAGAGACAGTAGATCTAGCTGGTCTGTCATAATATAATAGAGACAGTAGATCAAGCTGGTCTGTCATAATATAATAGAGACAGTAGATCTACCTGGTCTGTCAAATTAGAATAGAGACAGTAGATCTAGCTGCTCTGTCATCAAATAATAGAGACAGTAGATCGAGCTGGTCTGTCATATTATACTAGAGACAGTAGATCTACCTGGTCTGTCAAATTATAATAGAGACAGTAGATCTAGCTGGTCTGTCATAATAAAATAGACACAGTAGATCTACCTGGTCTGTCAAATTAGAATAGAGACAGTAGATCTAGCTGGTCTGTCATCAAATAATAGACACAGCAGATCTAGCTGGTCTGTCATATTATAATAGAGACAGTAGATCTACCTGGTCTGTCAAATTAGAATAGAGACAGTAGATCTAGCTGGTCTGTCATCAAATAATAGAGACAGTAGATCGAGCTGGTCTGTCATATTATACTAGAGACAGTAGATCTACCTGGTCTGTCATAGTATAATAGAAACAGTAGATCTAGCTGGTCTGTCATAATACAATAGAGACAGTAGATCTAGCTGGTCTGTCATTATATAATAGAGACAGTAGATCTACCTGGTCTGTCATAGTATAATAGAGACAGTAGATCTAGCTGGTCTGTCATAGTACAATAGAGACATAGAGACAGTAGATCTAGCTGGTCTGTCATAATATAATAGAGACAGTGTATCTACCAGGTCTGTCATAATATAACAGAGACAGTAGATCTAGCTGGTCTGTCATAATATAATAGAGACAGTAGATCAAGCTGGTCTGTCATAATATAATAGAGACAGTAGATCTAGCTGGTCTGTCATAATATAATAGAGACAGTCTATCTACCAGGTCTGTCATAATATAACAGAGACAGTAGATCTAGCTGGTCTGTCATAATATAACAGAGACAGTAGATCTAGCTGGTCTGTCATAATATAACAGAGACAGTAGATCTACCTGGTATGTCAAAATATAATAGAGACAGTAGATCTAGCTGGTCTGTCATAATATAATAGAGACAGTAGATCTAGCTGGTCTGTCATATTATAATATAGACAGTAGATCTAGCTGGTATGTCATAATATAATAGAGATAGTAGATCTACCTGGTCTGTCAAATTAGAATAGAGACAGTAGATCTAGCTGGTCTGTTTTAATATAATAGTGACAGTGTATCTACCAGGTCTGTCATAATATAACAGAGACAGTAGATCTAGCTGGTCTGTCATAATATAACAGAGACAGTAGATCTACCTGGTATGTCATAATATAATAATATAATAATAATAATACTATAATAATAATATAATAATAGAGACAGTAGATCTAGCTGGTCTGTCATAATATAATAGAGACAGTAGATCTAGCTGGTCTGTCAAATTATAACAGAGACAGTAGATCTAGCTGGTCTGTCATAATATAACAGAGACAGTAGATCTACCTGGTATGTCAAAATATAATAGAGACAGTAGATATAGCTGGTCTGTCATAATATAATAGAGACAGTAGATCTAGCTGGTCTGTCATATTATAATATAGACAGTAGATCTAGCTGGTCTGTCCAAATATAATAGAGACAGTCTATCTACCAGGTCTGTCATAATATAACAGAGACAGTAGATCTAGCTGGTCTGTCATAATATAATAGAGACAGTAGATCAAGCTGGTCTGTCATAATATAATAGAGACAGTAGATCTACCTGGTCTGTCAAATTAGAATAGAGACAGTAGATCTAGCTGCTCTGTCATCAAATAATAGAGACAGTAGATCGAGCTGGTCTGTCATATTATACTAGAGACAGTAGATCTACCTGGTCTGTCAAATTATAATAGAGACAGTAGATCTAGCTGGTCTGTCATAATAAAATAGACACAGTAGATCTACCTGGTCTGTCAAATTAGAATAGAGACAGTAGATCTAGCTGGTCTGTCATCAAATAATAGACACAGCAGATCTAGCTGGTCTGTCATATTATAATAGAGACAGTAGATCTACCTGGTCTGTCAAATTAGAATAGAGACAGTAGATCTAGCTGGTCTGTCATCAAATAATAGAGACAGTAGATCGAGCTGGTCTGTCATATTATACTAGAGACAGTAGATCTACCTGGTCTGTCATAGTATAATAGAAACAGTAGATCTAGCTGGTCTGTCATAATACAATAGAGACAGTAGATCTAGCTGGTCTGTCATTATATAATAGAGACAGTAGATCTACCTGGTCTGTCATAGTATAATAGAGACAGTAGATCTAGCTGGTCTGTCATAGTACAATAGAGACATAGAGACAGTAGATCTAGCTGGTCTGTCATAATATAATAGAGACAGTGTATCTACCAGGTCTGTCATAATATAACAGAGACAGTAGATCTAGCTGGTCTGTCATAATATAATAGAGACAGTAGATCAAGCTGGTCTGTCATAATATAATAGAGACAGTAGATCTAGCTGGTCTGTCATAATATAATAGAGACAGTCTATCTACCAGGTCTGTCATAATATAACAGAGACAGTAGATCTAGCTGGTCTGTCATAATATAACAGAGACAGTAGATCTAGCTGGTCTGTCATAATATAACAGAGACAGTAGATCTACCTGGTATGTCAAAATATAATAGAGACAGTAGATCTAGCTGGTCTGTCATAATATAATAGAGACAGTAGATCTAGCTGGTCTGTCATATTATAATATAGACAGTAGATCTAGCTGGTATGTCATAATATAATAGAGATAGTAGATCTACCTGGTCTGTCAAATTAGAATAGAGACAGTAGATCTAGCTGGTCTGTTTTAATATAATAGTGACAGTGTATCTACCAGGTCTGTCATAATATAACAGAGACAGTAGATCTAGCTGGTCTGTCATAATATAACAGAGACAGTAGATCTACCTGGTATGTCATAATATAATAATATAATAATAATAATACTATAATAATAATATAATAATAGAGACAGTAGATCTAGCTGGTCTGTCATAATATAATAGAGACAGTAGATCTAGCTGGTCTGTCAAATTATAACAGAGACAGTAGATCTAGCTGGTCTGTCATAATATAACAGAGACAGTAGATCTACCTGGTATGTCAAAATATAATAGAGACAGTAGATATAGCTGGTCTGTCATAATATAATAGAGACAGTAGATCTAGCTGGTCTGTCAAATTATAACAGAGACAGTAGATCTAGCTGGTCTGTCATAATATAACAGAGACAGTAGATCTACCTGGTATGTCAAAATATAATAGAGACAGCAGATCTAGCTAGTCTGTCATAATACAATAGAGACATTAGATCTACCTGGTCTGTCATAGTATAATAGAGACAGTAGATCTAGCTGGTCTGTCATAGTACAATATAGACAGTAGATCTAGTTGCTCTGTCATAATATGAGACAGTATATCTAGCTGGTCTGTCATAATACAATAGAGACAGTAGATCTAGCTGGTCTGTCATAATAGAATAGAGACAGTAGATCTAGCTGGTCTGTCATAAGATAATAGAGATTGTAGTTTAACCTGGTCTGTCATAATAGAATAGAGACAGTAGATCTAGCTGGTCTGTCATAATATAACAGAGACAGTAGATCTACCTGGTCTGTCATAGTATAATAGAGACAGTAGATCTAGCCGGTCTGTCATAGTACAATAGAGACATAGAGACAGTGGATCTAGCTGGTCTGTCATAACATAATAGAGACAGTAGATCAAGCTGGTCTGTCATAGTACAATAGAGACATAGAGACAGTAGATCTAGCTGGTCTGTCATAATATAATAGAGACAGTAGATCAAGCTGGTCTGTCATAATATAATAGAGACAGTAGATCTAGCTGGTCTGTCAAAATATAATAGAGACAGTCTATCTACCAGGTCTGTCATAATATAACAGAGACAGTAGATCTAGCTGGTCTGTCATAATATAATAGAGACAGTAGATCAAGCTGGTCTGTCATAATATAATAGAGACAGTAGATCTAGCTGGTCTGTCATAATATAATAGAGACAGTCTATCTACCAGGTCTGTCATAATATAACAGAGACAGTAGATCTAGCTGGTCTGTCATAATATAACAGAGACAGTAGATCTAGCTGGTCTGTCATAATATAACAGAGACAGTAGATCTACCTGGTATGTCAAAATATAATAGAGACAGTAGATCTAGCTGGTCTGTCATAATATAATAGAGACAGTAGATCAAGCTGGTCTGTCATAATATAATAGAGACAGTAGATCTAGCTGGTCTGTCATAATATAATAGAGACAGTCTATCTACCAGGTCTGTCATAATATAACAGAGACAGTAGATCTAGCTGGTCTGTCATAATATAACAGAGACAGTAGATCTAGCTGGTCTGTCATAATATAACAGAGACAGTAGATCTACCTGGTATGTCAAAATATAATAGAGACAGTAGATCTAGCTGGTCTGTCATAATATAATAGAGACAGTAGATCTAGCTGGTCTGTCATATTATAATATAGACAGTAGATCTAGCTTGTATGTCATAATATAATAGAGATAGTAGATCTACCTGGTCTGTCAAATTAGAATAGAGACAGTAGATCTAGCTGGTCTGTCATAATATAATAGGGACAGTAGATCTAGCTGGTCTGTCATAATATAACAGAGACAGTAGATCTAGCTGGTCTGTCATAATATAACAGACACAGTAGATCTACCCGGTATGTCAAAATATAATAGAGACAGTAGATCTAGCTGGTCTGTCATAATATAATAGAGACAGTAGATCTACCTGGTCTGTCATAATATAATAGAGACAGCAGATCTAGCTAGTCTGTCATAATACAATAGAGACATTAGATCTGCCTGGTCTGTCATAGTATAATAGAGACAGTAGATCTAGCTGGTCTGTCATAGTACAATATAGACAGTAGATCTAGTTGCTCTGTCATAATATGAGACAGTATATCTAGCTGGTCTGTCATAATACAATAGAGACAGTAGATCTAGCTGGTCTGTCATAATAGAATAGAGACAGTAGATCTAGCTGGTCTGTCATAAGATAATAGAGATTGTAGTTTAACCTGGTCTGTCATAATAGAATAGAGACAGTAGATCTAGCTGGTCTGTCATAATATAACAGAGACAGTAGATCTACCTGGTCTGTCATAGTATAATAGAGACAGTAGATCTAGCCGGTCTGTCATAGTACAATAGAGACATAGAGACAGTGGATCTAGCTGGTCTGTCATAACATAATAGAGACAGTAGATCAAGCTGGTCTGTCATAGTACAATAGAGACATAGAGACAGTAGATCTAGCTGGTCTGTCATAATATAATAGAGACAGTAGATCAAGCTGGTCTGTCATAATATAATAGAGACAGTAGATCTAGCTGGTCTGTCAAAATATAATAGAGACAGTCTATCTACCAGGTCTGTCATAATATAACAGAGACAGTAGATCTAGCTGGTCTGTCATAATATAATAGAGACAGTAGATCAAGCTGGTCTGTCATAATATAATAGAGACAGTAGATCTAGCTGGTCTGTCATAATATAATAGAGACAGTCTATCTACCAGGTCTGTCATAATATAACAGAGACAGTAGATCTAGCTGGTCTGTCATAATATAACAGAGACAGTAGATCTAGCTGGTCTGTCATAATATAACAGAGACAGTAGATCTACCTGGTATGTCAAAATATAATAGAGACAGTAGATCTAGCTGGTCTGTCATAATATAATAGAGACAGTAGATCTAGCTGGTCTGTCATAATATAATAGAGACAGTAGATCTAGCTGGTCTGTCATAATATAATAGAGACAGTCTATCTACCAGGTCTGTCATAATATAACAGAGACAGTAGATCTAGCTGGTCTGTCATAATATAACAGAGACAGTAGATCTAGCTGGTCTGTCATAATATAACAGAGACAGTAGATCTACCTGGTATGTCAAAATATAATAGAGACAGTAGATCTAGCTGGTCTGTCATAATATAATAGAGACAGTAGATCTAGCTGGTCTGTCATATTATAATATAGACAGTAGATCTAGCTGGTATGTCATAATATAATAGAGATAGTAGATCTACCTGGTCTGTCAAATTAGAATAGAGACAGTAGATCTAGCTGGTCTGTTTTAATATAATAGTGACAGTGTATCTACCAGGTCTGTCATAATATAACAGAGACAGTAGATCTAGCTGGTCTGTCATAATATAACAGAGACAGTAGATCTACCTGGTATGTCAAAATATAATAGAGACAGTAGATCTAGCTGGTCTGTCATAATATAATAGAGACAGTAGATCGAGCTGGTCTGTCAAATTATAACAGAGACAGTAGATCTAGCTGGTCTGTCATAATATAACAGAGACAGTAGATCTACCTGGTATGTCAAAATATAATAGAGACAGTAGATATAGCTGGTCTGTCATAATATAATAGAGACAGTAGATCTAGCTGGTCTGTCAAATTATAATAGACACAGTAGATCTAGCTGGTCTGTCATAATATAATAGAGACAGTATACTCACCTGGTCTGTCATAATATAATAGAGACAGCAGATCTAGCTAGTCTGTCATAATACAATAGAGACATTAGATCTACCTGGTCTGTCATAGTATAATAGAGACATATAGACAGTAGATCTAGCTGGTCTGTCATAACATAATAGAGACAGTAGATCAAGCTGGTCTGTCATAATATAATAGAGACAGTAGATCTAGCTGGTCTGTCATAGTACAATAGAGACATAAAGACAGTAGATCTAGCTGGTCTGTCATAACATAATAGAGACAGTAGATCAAGCTGGTCTGTCATAATATAATAGAGACAGTAGATCTAGCTGGTCTGTCAAAATATAATAGAGACAGTAGATCTACCTGGTATTTCAAAATATAATAGAGACAGTAGATCTAGCTGGTCTGTCATAATATAATAGGGACAATAGATCTAGCTGGTCTGTCTTAATATAATAGAGACAGTGTATCTACCAGGTCTGTCATAATATAACAGAGACAGTAGATCTAGCTGGTCTGTCATAATATAACAGAGACAGTAGATCTACCTGGTATTTCAAAATATAATAGAGACAGTAGATCTAGCTGGTCTGTCATAATATAATAGAGACAGTAGATCTAGCTGGTCTGTCATATTATAATATAGACAGTAGATCTAGCTGGTCTGTTTTAATATAATAGTGACAGTGTATCTACCAGGTCTGTCATAATATAACAGAGTCAGTAGATCTAGTTGGTCTGTCATAATATAACAGAGACAGTAGATCTACCTGGTATGTCAAAATATAATAGAGACAGTAGATCTAGCTGGTCTGTCATAATATAATAGAGACAGTAGATCTAGCTGGTCTGTCATAAGATAATAGAGATTGTAGTTTAACCTGGTCTGTCATAATAGAATAGAGACAGTAGATCTAGCTGGTCTGTCATAATATAATAGAGACAGTAGATCTACCTGGTCTGTCATAATATAATAGAGACAGTAGATCTAGCTGGTCTGTCATATTATAATATAGACAGTAGATCTAGCTGGTCTGTTTTAATATAATAGTGACAGTGTATCTACCAGGTCTGTCATAATATAACAGAGACAGTAGATCTAGCTGGTCTGTCATAATATAATAGAGACAGTAGATCAAGCTGGTCTGTCATAATATAATAGAGACAGTAGATCTAGCTGGTCTGTCATAATATAATAGAGACAGTCTATCTACCAGGTCTGTCATAATATAACAGAGACAGTAGATCTAGCTGGTCTGTCATAATATAACAGAGACAGTAGATCTAGCTGGTCTGTCATAATATAACAGAGACAGTAGATCTACCTGGTATGTCAAAATATAATAGAGACAGTAGATCTAGCTGGTCTGTCATAATATAATAGAGACAGTAGATCTAGCTGGTCTGTCATATTATAATATAGACAGTAGATCTAGCTGGTATGTCATAATATAATAGAGATAGTAGATCTACCTGGTCTGTCAAATTAGAATAGAGACAGTAGATCTAGCTGGTCTGTTTTAATATAATAGTGACAGTGTATCTACCAGGTCTGTCATAATATAACAGAGACAGTAGATCTAGCTGGTCTGTCATAATATAACAGAGACAGTAGATCTACCTGGTATGTCAAAATATAATAGAGACAGTAGATCTAGCTGGTCTGTCATAATATAATAGAGACAGTAGATCTAGCTGGTCTGTCAAATTATAACAGAGACAGTAGATCTAGCTGGTCTGTCATAGTATAATAGAGACAGTAGATCTACCTGGTCTGTCAAAATATAATAGAGACAGTAGATCTAGCTGGTCTGTCATAATATAATAGACACAGTAGATCTAGCTGGTCTGTCATAATACAATAGAGACAGTAGATCGACCTGGTCTGTCATAATATAATAGAGACAGTAGATCTAGCTGGTCTGTCATAATATAATAGAGACAGTATATCGACCTGGTCTGTCATAATATAATAGAGACAGTATATCGACCTGGTCTGTCATAATACAGAAGAGACAGTAGATCTAGCTGGTCTGTCATAATATAATAGACACAGTAGATCTAGCTGGTCTGTTATAATATAATAGAGACAGTAGATCTAGCTGGTCTGTCATAATACAATAGAGACAGTAGATCTAGCTGGTCTGTCATAATACAATAGAGACAGTAGATTTAGCTGCTCTGTCATACCATAATAGAGACATAGAGACAGTAGATTTAGCTGGCCTGTCATAATATAATAGAGACAGTAGATCTAGCTGGTCTGTCATAATATAATAGAGACAGTAGATCTAGCTGGTCTGTCATAATATAATAGAGACAGTAGATCTAGCTGGTCTGTCATAGTATAATAGGGACAGTAGATCTACCTGGTCTGTCAAAATATAATAGAGACAGTATATCTAGCTGGTCTGTCATAATATAATAGAGACAGTAGATCTACCTGGTCTGTCAAAATATAATAGAGACAGTAGATTTAGTTGGTCTGTCATAATATAATAGAGACACTAGATCTAGCTGGTCTGTCATAATATAATAGAGACAGTAGATCTAGCTGGTCTGTTATAATATAATAGAGACAGTAGATCTAGCTGGTCTGTCATAATACAATAGAGACAGTAGATCTAGCTGGTCTGTCATAATACAATAGAGACAGTAGATTTAGCTGCTCTGTCATACCATAATAGAGACATAGAGACAGTAGATTTAGCTGCTCTGTCATACCATAATAGAGACATAGAGACAGTAGATTTAGCTGGTCTGTCATAATATAATAGAGACAGTATATCTACCTGGTCTGTCATTTTATAATAGAGACAGTAGATCTAGCTGGTCTGTCATAATATAATAGAGACAGTAGATCTAGCTGTTCTGTCATAATATAATAGAGACAGTAGATCTAGCTGGTCTGTCATAGTATAATAGGGACAGTAGATCTACCAGGTCTGTCAAAATATAATAGAGACAGTAGATTTAGTTGGTCTGTCATAATATAATAGAGACACTAGATCTAGCTGGTCTGTCATAATATAATAGAGACAGTAGATCTAGCCGGTCTGTCATAATACAATAGAGACAGTGGGTTTAGCTGCTCTGTCATACCATAATAGAGACATAGAGACAGTAGATTTAGCTGCTCTGTCATACCATAATAGAGACGTAGAGACAGTAGATTTAGCTGGTCTGTCATAATATAATAGAGACAGTATATCTACCTGGTCTGTCATAATATAATAGAGACAGTATATCGACCTGGTCTGTCATAATACAGAAGAGACAGTAGATCTAGCTGGTCTGTCATAATATAATATACACAGTAGATCTAGCTGGTCTGTTATAATATAATAGAGACAATTGATCTAGCTTGTCTGTCATAATGTCATATTATAATTGAGATAATAGATCTAGCTGGTCTGTCATAATATAATAGAGACAGTAGATCTAGCCGGTCTGTCATATTATAATAGAGACAGTAGATCTAGCTGGTCTGTCATAATATAATAGAGACAATTGATCTAGCTTGTCTGTCATAATGTCATATTATAATTGAGATAATAGATCTAGCTGGTCTGTCATAATATAATAGAGACAGTAGATCTAGCCGGTCTGTCATATTATAATAGAGACAGTAGATCTAGCTGGTCTGTCATATTATAATAGAGACAATTGTTCTAGCTGGTCTGACATAATACAATAGCGAGAATAGATCTAGCTGGTCTGTCATTTTATAATGGAGTCGGTATATCTACCTGGTCTCTCATAATATAATAGAGACAGTAGATCTAGCTGGACTGTCATAATACAATAGAGACAGTAGATCTAGCTGGTCTGTCATAATAAAATAGACAGTATATCTAGCTGGTCTGTCATAATATAATAGACAGTAGATCTAGCTGGTCTGTCATAATAAAATAGACAGTAGATCTGGCTGGTCTGTCATAATATAATAGAGACAGTAGATTTAGTTGGTCTGTCATAATATAATAGAGATAGTAGATCTAGCTATGCTGTCATAATACAATAGAGACAGTAGATCTAGCTGGTCTGTCATAATGTCATATTATAATAGAGACAGTAGATCTAGCTGGTCTGTCATATTATAATAGAGACAATTGATCTAGCTGGTCTGTCATAATACAATTGCGAGAATAGATCTAGCTGGTCTGTCATTTTATAATGGAGTCGGTATATCTACCTTGTCTCTCATAATATAATAGAGACAGTATATCTACCTGGTCTGTCATAATACAATAGAGACAGTATATCGAACTGGTCTGTCATAATACAGAAGAGACAGTAGATCTAGCTGGTCTGTCATAATATAATAGAGACATTAGATCTAGCTGGTCTGTCATAGTATAATAGGGACAGTAGATCTACCTGGTCTGTCAAAATATAATAGAGACAGTAGATCTAGCAGGTCTATCATAATATAATAGAGACAGTAGATCTCGCTGGTCTGTCATAATACAATAGAGACAGTAGATTTAGCTGGTCTGTGATAGCATAATAGAGACATAGAGACAGTAGATTTAGCTGGTCTTTCATAATATAATAGAGACAGTATATCTACCTGGTCTGTCATTTTATAATAGAGACAGTAGATCTAGCTGGTCTGTCATAATATAATAGAGACAGTAGATCTAGCTGGTCTGTAATAATATAATAGAGACAGTAGATCTAGCTGGTCTGTCATAGTATAATAGGGACAGTAGATCTACCTGGTCTGTCAAAATATAATAGAGACAGTAGATCTAGCTGGTCTGTCATAATATAATAGAGACAGTAGATCTACCTGGTCTGTCAAAATATAATAGAGACAGTAGATTTAGTTGGTCTGTCATAATATAATAGAGACACTAGATCTAGCTGGTCTGTCATAATATAATAGAGATAGTAGATCTAGCTGGTCTGTCATAATACAATAGAAACAGTAGATCTAGCTGGTCTGTCATAATGTCATATTATAATAGAGACAATAGATCTAGCTCGTCTGTCATAATATAATAGAGACAGTAGATCTAGCTGGTCTGTCATACTATAATAGAGACAGTAGATCTAGCTGGTCTGTCATATTATAATAGAGACAGTAGATATAGCTGGTCTGTCATAATACAATAGAGACAGTAGATTTAGCTGGTCTGTCATACCATAATAGAGACATAGAGACAGTAGATTTAGCTGGTCTGTCATAATATAATAGAGACAGTATATCTACCTGGTCTGTCATTTTATAATAGAGACAGTAGATCTAGCTGGTCTGTCATAATATAATAGAGACAGTAGATTTAGCTGGTCTGTCATAATATAATAGAGACAGTAGATCTAGCTGGTCTGTCATTTTATAATAGAGACAGTAGATCTACCTGGTCTGTCAAAATATAATAGAGACAGTAGATCTAGCTGGTCTGTCATAATATAATAGAGACAGTAGATCTACCTGGTCTGTCAAAATATAATAGAGACAGTAGATTTAGTTGGTCTGTCATAATATAATAGAGACACTAGATCTAGCTGGTCTGTCATAATATAATAGAGATAGTAGATCTAGCTGGTCTGTTATAATACAATAGAAACAGTAGATCTAGCTGGTCTGTCATAATGTCATATTATAATAGAGACAATAGATCTAGCCAGTCTGTCATAATATAATAGAGACAGTAGATCTAGCTGGTCTGTCATATTATAATAGAGACAGTAGATCTAGCTGGTCTGTCATATTATAATAGAGACAATTTATCTAGCTGGTCTGTCATAATACAATAGAGACAGTCGATTTAGCTGGTCTGTCATACCATAATAGAGACACAGAGACAGTAGATCTAGCTGGTCTGTCATAATATAATAGAGACAGTAGATCTAGCTGGTCTGTCATATTATAATAGAGACAGTAGATATAGCTGGTCTGTCATATTATAATAGAGACAATTTATCTAGCTGGTCTGTCATAATACAATAGCGAGAATAGATTTAGCTGGTCTGTCATACCATAATAGAGACATAGAGACAGTAGATTTAGCTGGTCTGTCATAATATAATAGAGACAGTATATCTACCTGGTCTGTCATTTTATAATAGAGACAGTAGATCTAGCTGGTCTGTCATAATATAATAGAGACAGTAGATCTAGCTGGTCTGTCATAATATAATAGAGACAGTAGATCTAGCTGGTCTGTCATAATATAATAGCGAGAATAGATCAAGCTGGTCTGTCATTTTATAATGAAGTCGGTATATCTACCTGGTCTCTCATAATATAATAGAGATAGTAGATCTAGCTGGTCTGTCATAATACAATAGAGACAGTAGATCTAGCTGGTCTGTCATAATAAAATAGACAGTATATCTAGCTGGTCTGTCATAATATAATAGACAGTAGATCTGGCTGGTCTGTCATAATATAATAGAGACAGTAGATCTAGCTGGTCTGTCAAAATATAATAGAGACAGTAGATTTAGTTGGTCTGTCATAATATAATAGAGACACTAGATCTAGCTGGTCTGTCATAATATAATAGAGATAGTAGATCTAGCTGGTCTGTCATAATACAATAGAGACAGTAGATCTAGCTGGTCGGTCATAGTATAATAGGGACAGTAGAGCTACCTGGTCTGTCAAAATATAATAGAGACAGTAGATCTAGCTGGTCTGTCATAATATAATAGAGACAGTAGATATACCTGGTCTGTCAAAATATAATAGAGACAGTAGATTTAGTTGGTCTGTCATAATATAATAGAGACACTAGATCTAGCTGGTCTGTCATAATATAATAGAGATAGTAGATCTAGCTGGTCTGTCATAATACAATAGAGACAGTAGATCTAGCTGGTCGGTCCTAATGTCATATTATAATTGAGACAATAGATCTAGCTGGTCTGTCATAATATAATAGAGACAGTAGATCTAGCCGGTCTGTCATATTATAATAGAGACAATAGATCTAGCTGGTCTGTCATATTATAATAGAGACAATTGATCTAGCTGGTCTGTCATAATACAATAGCGAGAATAGATCTAGCTGGTCTGTCATTTTATAATGGAGTCGGTATATCTACCTGGTCTCTCATAATATAATAGAGACAGTAGATCTAGCTGGTCTGTCATAATACAATAGAGACAGTAGATCTAGTTGGTCTGTCATAATATAATAGAGACAGTAGATCTACCTGGTCTGTCATAATATAACAGAGACAGTATATCGACCTGGTCTGTCATAATATAATAGAGACAGTATATTGACCTGGTCTGTCATAATACAGAAGAGACAGTAGATCTAGCTGGTCTGTCATAATATAATAGACACAGTAGATCTAGCTGGTCTGTTATAATATAATAGAGACAGTAGATCTAGCTGGAGTCTCATAATATAATAGAGACAGTAGATCTAGCTGGTCTGTCATAATACGATAGAGACAGTAGATCTAGCAGGTCTGTCATAATGAAATAGACAGTAGATCTAGCTGGTCTGTCATAATATAATAGACACAGTAGATCTAGCTGGTCTGTCATAATATAATAGACAGTAGATCTAGCTGGTCTGTCATAATATAATAGACACAGTAGATCTAGCTGGTCTGTCATAATATAATAGAGACAGTATATCTACCTGGTCTGTCATAATATAATAGAGACAGTATATCGACCTGGTCTGTCATAATATAATAGAGACAGTATATCGACCTGGTCTGTCATAATACAGAAGAGACAGTAGATCTAGCTGGTCTGTCATAATATAATAGACACAGTAGATCTAGCTGGTCTGTTATAATATAATAGAGACAGTAGATCGAGCTGGTCTGTCATAATACAATAGAGACAGTAGATCTAGCTGGTCTGTCATAATACAATAGAGACAGTAGATCTAGCTGGTCTGTCATAGTATAATAGGGACAGTAGATCTACCTGGTCTGTCAAAATATAATAGAGACAGTAGATCTAGCTGGTCTGTCATAATATAATAGAGACACTAGATCTAGCTGGTCTGTCAAAATATAATAGTAGATTTAGTTGGTCTGTCATAATATAATAGAGACAGTATATCTACCTGGTCTGTCATGTTATAATAGAGACAGTAGATCTAGCTGGTCTGTCATAATATAATAGAGACAGTAGATCTAGCTGGTCTGTCATAGTATAATAGGGACAGTAGATCTACCTGGTCTGTCAAAATATAATAGAGACAGTAGATCTAGCTGGTCTGTCATAATATAATAGAGACAGTAGATCTAGCTGGTCTGTCATAGTATAATAGGGACAGTAGATCTACCTGGTCTGTCAAAATATAATAAAGACAGTAGATCTATCTGGTCTGTCATAATATAATAGAGACAGTATATCTACTGGCAACTCACTGCCTTCCTGAAGACAAACAATGTATACGAAATGCTTCAGTCTGGTTTTAGACCCCATCATAGCACTGAGACGGCACTTGTGAAGGTGGTAAATGACATTTTAATGGCATCGGACTGAGGCTCTGCATCTGTCCTCGTGCTCCTAGACCTTAGTGCTGCTTTTGATACCATCGATCACCACATTCTTTTGGAGAGATTGGAAACCCAAATTGGTCTACACGGACATGTTCTGGCCTGGTTTAGGTCTTATCTGTCGGAAAGATATCAGTTTGTCTCTGTGAATGGTTTGTCCTCTGACAAATCAACTGTACATTTCGGTGTTCCTCAAGGTTCTGTTTTAGGACCACTATTGTTTTCACTATATATTTTACCTCTTGGGGATGTTATTCGAAAACATAATGTAAACTTTCACTGCTATGCGGATGACACACAGCTGTACATTTCAATGAAACATGGTGAAGCCCCAAAATTGCCCTCGCTAGAAGCATGTGTTTCAGACATAAGGAAGTGGATGGCTGCAAACTTTCTACTATTAAACTCGGACAAAACAGAGATGCTTGTTCTAGGTCCCAAGAAACAAAGAGATCTTCTGTTGAATCTGACAATTAATCTTAATGGTTGTACAGTCGTCTCAAATAAAACTGTGAAGGACCTCGGCGTTACTCTGGACCCTGATCTCTCTTTGAAGAACATATCAAGACCATTTCGAGGACAGCTTTTTTCCATCTACGTAACATTGCAAAAATCAGAAACTTTCTGTCCAAAAATGATGCAGAAAAATTAATCCATGCTTTTGTCACTTCTAGGTTAGACTACTGCAATGCTCTATTTTCCGGCTACCCGGATAAAGCACTAAATAAACTTCAGTTAGTGCTAAATACGGCTGCTAGAATCTGACTAGAACCAAAAATTTGATCATATTACTCCAGTGCTAGCCTCTACACTGGCTTCCTGTCAAAGCAAGGGCTGATTTCAAGGTTTTACTGCTAACCTACAAAGCATTACATGGGCTTGCTCCTACCTACCTCTCTGATTTGGTCCTGCCGTACATACCTACACGTACGCTACGGTCACAAGACGCAGGCCTCCTAATTGTCCCTAGAATTTCTAAGCAAACAGCTGGAGGCAGGGCTTTCTCCTATAGAGCTCCATTTTTTATGGAACGGTCTGCCTACCCATGTCAGAGACGCAAACTCGGTCTCAACCTTTAAGTCTTTACTGAAGACTCATCTCTTCAGTGGGTCATATGATTGAGTGTGGTCTGGCCCAGGAGTGGGAAGGTGAACGGAAAGGCTCTGGGAGCAACGAACCGCCTTGCTGTCTCTGCCTGGCCGGTTCCCTCTTTCCACTGGGATTCTCTGCCTCTAACCCTGTTACGGGGGCTGAGTCACTGGCTTGCTGGGGCTCTCTCGTGCCGTCCCTGGGGGTGCGTCACCTGGGTGGGTTGATTCACTGTTGTGGTCGGCCTGTCTGGGTTGCCCCCCCTTGGGTTGTACCGTGGCGGAGATCTTTGTGGGCTATACTCGGCCTTGTCTCAGGATGGTGAGTTGGTGGTTGAAGATATCCCTCTAGTGGTGTGGGGGCTGTGCTTTGGCAAAGTGGGTGGGGTTATATCCTTCCTGTTTGGCCCTGTCCGGGGTGTCCTCGGATGGGGCCACAGTGTCTCCTGACCCCTCCTGTCTCAGCCTCCAGTATTTATGCTGCAGTAGTTTATGTGTCGGGGCTAGGGTCAGTTTGTTATATCTGGAGTACTTCTCCTGTCCTATTCGGTGTCCTGTGTGAATCTAAGTGTGCGTTCTCTAATTCTCTCCTTCTCTCTTTCTTTCTCTCTCTCGGAGGACCTGAGCCCTAGGACCATGCCCCAGGACTACCTGACATGATGACTCCTTGCTGTCCCCAGTCCACCTGGCCATGCTGCTGCTCCAGTTTCAACTGGCCTGGGCCCTAGGACCATGTCCCAGGACTACCTGACATGAGGACTCCTTGCTGTCCCCAGTCCACCTGGCCATGCTCCTGCTCCAGTTTCAACTGTTCTGCCTTACTATTATTCAACCATGCTGGGTCATTTATGAACATTTGAACATCTTGGCCACGTTCTGTTATAATCTCCACCCGGCACAGCCAAAAGAGGACTGGCCACCCCACATATGCTCTCTCTAATTCTCTCTTTCTTTCTCTCTCTCTCGGAGGACCTGAGCCCTAGGACAGTGCCCCAGGACTACCTGACATGATGGCTCCTTGCTGTCCCCATTCCACCTGACTGCTGCTGCTCCAGTTTCAACTGTTCTGCCTTATTATTATTCGACCATGCTGGTCATTTATGAACATTTGAACATCTTGGTCATGTTCTGTTATAATCTCTACCCGGCACAGCCAGAAGAGGACTGGCCACCCCACATAGCCCGGTTCCTCTCTAGGTTTCTTCCTAGGTTTTGGCCTTTCTAGGGAGTTTTTCCTAGCCACCGTGCTTTTACACCTGCATTGTTTGCTGTTTGGGGTTTTAGGCTGGGTTTCTGTACAGCACTTTGAGATATCAGCTGATGTACGAAGGGCTATATAAATAAATTTGATTTGATTTGATTTGATCTAGCTGGTCTGTCATATTATAATAGAGACAGTAGATCTAGCTGGTCTGTCATAATATAATAGAGACAGTAGATCTAGCTGGTCTGTCATAATATAATAGAGACAGTAGATCTAGCTGGTCTGTCATAATATAATAGAGACAGTTTATCTAGCTGGTCTGTCATAATACAATAGAAACAGTAGATCTAGCTGGTCTGTCATAATGTCATATTATAATAGAGACAATAGATCTAGCTGGTCTGTCATAATATAATAGAGACAGTAGATCTAGCTGGTCTGTCATGTTATAATAGAGACAATTTATCTAGCTGGTCTGTCATAATACAATAGCGAGAATAGATCTAGCTGGTCTGTAATTTTTAATGGAGTCTGTATATCTACCTGGTCTCTCATAATATAATAGAGACAGTAGATCTAGCTGGTCTGTCATTATATAATAGAGACAGTATATCTAGCTGGTCTGTCATAATATAATAGAGATAGTAGATCTAGCTGGTCTGTCATAATACAATTGAGACAGTAGATCTAGCTGGTCTGTCATAGTATAATAGGGACAGTAGATCTACCTGGTCTGTCAAAATATAATAGAGACAGTAGATCTAGCTGGTCTGTCATTATATAATAGAGACAGTAGATCTACCTGGTCTGTCAAAATATAATAGAGACAGTAGATTTAGTTGGTCTGTCATAATATAATAGAGATAGTAGATCTAGCTGGTCTGTCATAATACAATAGAGACAGTAGATCTAGCTGGTCTGTCCTAATGTCATATTATAATTGAGACAATAGATCTAGCTGGTCTGTCATATTATAATAGAGACAATAGATCTAGCTGGTCTGTCATATTATAATAGAGACAATTGATCTAGCTGGTCTGTCATATTATAATCATAATACAATAGCGAGAATAGATCTAGCTGGTCTGTCATTTTATAATGGAGTCGGTATATCTACCTGGTCTCTCATAATATAATAGAGACAGTAGATCTAGCTGGTCTGTCATAATACAATAGAGACAGTAGATCTAGCTGGTCTGTCATAATATAATAGAGACAGTAGATCTACCTGGTCTGTCATAATATAATAGAGACAGTATATCGACCTGGTCTGTCATAATATAATAGAGACAGTATATTGACCTGGTCTGTCATAATACAGAAGAGACAGTAGATCTAGCTGGTCTGTCATAATATAATAGACACAGTAGATCTAGCTGGTCTGTTATAATATAATAGAGACAGTAGATCTATCTGGTCTCTCATAATATAATAGAGACAGTAGATCTAGCTGGTCTGTCATAATACAATAGAGACAGTAGATCTAGCTGGTCTGTCATAATAAAATAGACAGTAGATCTAGCTGGTCTGTCATAATATAATAGACACAGTAGATCTAGCTGGTCTGTCATCTTATAATAGACAGTAGATCTAGCTGGTCTGTCATAATATAATAGACACAGTAGATCTAGCTGGTCTGTCATAATATAATAGAGACAGTATATCTACCTGGTCTGTCATTTTATAATAGAGACAGTATATCTACCTGGTCTGTCATTTTATAATAGAGACAGTAGATCTAGCTGGTCTGTCATAATATAATAGAGACAGTAGATCTAGCTGGTCTGTCATAGTATAATAGGGACAGTATATCTACCTGGTCTGTCAAAATATAATAGAGACAGTAGATCTAGCAGGTCTGTCATAATATAATAGAGACAGTAGATCTACCTGGTCTGTCAAAATATAATAGAGACACTAGATCTAGCTGGTCTGTCATAATATAATAGAGATAGTAGATATAGCTGGTCTGTCATAATACAATAGAAACAGTAGATCTAGCTGGTCTGTCATAATGTCATATTATAATAATAGAGACAATAGATCTAGCTGGTCTGTCATAATATAATAGAGACAGTAGATCTAGCTGGTCTGTCATATTATAATAGAGACAGTAGATATAGCTGGTCTGTCATATTATAATAGAGACAATTTATCTAGCTGGTCTGTCATAATACAATAGAGAATAGATCTAGCTGGTCTGTCATTTTATAATGGAGTCTGTATATCTACCTGGTCTCTCATAATATAATAGAGACAGTAGATCTAGCTGGTCTGTCATTATATAATAGAGACAGTATATCTAGCTGGTCTGTCATAATATAATAGAGATAGTAGATCTAGCTGGTCTGACATAATATAATTGAGACAGTAGATCTAGCTGGTCTGTCATAGTATAATAGAGACAGTAGATCTACCTGGTCTGTCATATTATAATAGAGACAGTAGATATAGCTCTGTCTGTCATATTATAATAGAGACAGTAGATCTAGCTGGTCTGTCATAATATAATAGAGACAGTAGATCTAGCTGGTCTGTCATAATATAATAGAGACAGTATATCTACCTGGTCTGTCATTTTATAATAGAGACAGTAGATCTAGCTGGTCTGTCATAATATCATAGAGACAGTAGATCTAGCTGGTCTGTCATAATATAATAGAGACAGTAGATCTAGCTGGTCTGTCATAATATAATAGAGACAGTAGATCTAGCTGGTCTGTCATATTATAATAGAGACAGTAGATATAGCTGGTCTGTCATAATATAATAGAGACAGTTTATCTAGCTGGTCTGTCATAATACAATAGCGAGAATAGATCTAGCTGGTCTGTCATTTTATAATGGAGTCTGTATATCTACCTGGTCTGTCATAATATAATAGAGACAGTATATCTACCTGGTC
Organism: Oncorhynchus keta; assembly: GCF_023373465.1. Lineage (NCBI taxonomy): Eukaryota > Metazoa > Chordata > Actinopteri > Salmoniformes > Salmonidae > Oncorhynchus > Oncorhynchus keta. Next base: position 53,204 of record NW_026278474.1, on the reverse strand, counting down.
TGTCATAATATAATAGAGACAGTATATCGACCTGGTCTGTCATAATATAGATAGAGACAGTAGATCTAGCTGGTCTGTCATAATATAATAGACACAGTAGATGTAGCTGGTCTGTTATAATATAATAGAGACAGTAGATCTAGCTGGTCTGTCATAATACAATAGAGACAGTAGATCTAGCTGGTCTGTCATAATACAATAGAGACAGTAGATCTAGCTGGTCTGGCATAGTATAATAGGGACAGTAGATCTACCTGGTCTGTCAAAATATAATAGAGACAGTAGATCTAGCTGGTCTGTCATTTTATAATAGAGACAGTAGATCTAGCTGGTCTGTCATAATATAATAGAGACAGTAGATCTAGCTTGTCTGTCATAATATAATAGAGACAGTATATCTACCTGGTCTGTCTTTTATAATAGAGACAGTAGATCTAGCTGGTCTGTCATAATATCATAGAGACAGTAGATCTAGCTGGTCTGTCATAATATAATAGAGACAGTAGATCTAGCTGGTCTGTCATAATATAATAGAGACAGTAGATCTAGCTGGTCTGTCATATTATAATAGAGACAGTAGATATAGCTGGTCTGTCATATTATAATAGAGACAGTAGATCTAGCTGGTCTGTCATAATACAATAGCGAGAATAGATCTAGCTGGTCTGTCATTTTATAATGGAGTCTGTATATCTACCTGGTCTGTCATAATATAATAGAGACAGTATATCGACCTGGTCTGTCATAATATAATAGAGACAGTATATCGACCTGGTCTGTCATAATACAGAAGAGACAGTAGATCTAGCTGGTCTGTCATAATATAATAGACACAGTAGATGTAGCTGGTCTGTTATAATATAATAGAGACAGTAGATCTAGCTGGTCTGTCATAATACAATAGAGACAGTAGATCTAGCTGGTCTGTCATAATACAATAGAGACAGTAGATCTAGCTGGTCTGGCATAGTATAATAGGGACAGTAGATCTACCTGGTCTGTCAAAATATAATAGAGACAGTAGATCTAGCTGGTCTGTCATTTTATAATAGAGACAGTAGATCTAGCTGGTCTGTCATAATATAATAGAGACAGTAGATCTAGCTTGTCTGTCATAATATAATAGAGACAGTATATCTACCTGGTCTGTCATTTTATAATAGAGACAGTAGATCTAGCTGGTCTGTCATAATATAATAGAGACAGTAGATCTAGCTGGTCTGTCATAATATAATAGAGACAGTAGATCTAGCTGGTCTGTCATAATATAATAGAGACAGTAGATCTAGCTGGTCTGTCATATTATAATAGAGACAGTAGATATAGCTGGTCTGTCATATTATAATAGAGACAATTTATCTAGCTGGTCTGTCATAATACAATAGCGAGAATAGATCTAGCTGGTCTGTCATTTTATAATGGAGTCTGTATATCTACCTGGTGTCTCATAATATAATAGAGACAGTAGATCTAGCTGGTCTATCATTATATAATAGAGACAGTATATCTAGCTGGTCTGTCATAATATAATAGAGATAGTAGATCTAGCTGGTCTGACATAATACAATTGAGACAGTAGATCTAGCTGGTCTGTCATAATATAATAGAGACAGTAGATCTACCTGGTCTGTCAAAATATAATAGAGACAGTAGATCTAGCTGGTCTGTCATAATATAATAGAGACAGTAGATCTACCTGGTCTGTCAAAATATAATAGAGACAGTAGATTTAGTTGGTCTGTCATAATATAATAGAGGCACTAGATCTAGCTGGTCTGTCATAATATAATAGAGATAGTAGATCTAGCTGGTCTGTCATAATACAATAGAGACAGTAGATCTAGCTGGTCTGTCCCTATGTCATATTATAATAGAGACAATAGATCTAGCTGGTCTGTCATAATATAATAGAGACAGTAGATCTAGCCGGTCTGTCATATTATAATAGAGACAATAGATCTAGCTGGTCTGTCATATTATAATAGAGACAGTTGATCTAGCTGGTCTGTCATAATATAATAGAGAATAGATCTAGCTGGTCTGTCATTTTATAATGGACAGTATATCTACCTGGTCTGTCATAATATAATAGAGACAGTAGATCTAGCTGGTCTGTCATAATATAATAGAGACAGTAGATCTAGCTGGTCTGTCATAATATAATAGAGACAGTAGATCTAGCTGGTCTGTCATAATATAATAGAGACAGTATATCTAGCTGGTCTGTCATAATATAATAGAGACAGTATATCGACCTGGTCTGTCATAATACAGAAGAGACAGTAGATCTAGCTGGTCTGTCATAATATAATAGAGACAGTATATCTACCTGGTCTGTCATTTTATAATAGAGACAGTAGATCTAGCTGGTCTCTCATAATATAATAGAGACAGTAGATCTAGCTGGTCTGTCATAATACAATAGAGACAGTAGATCTAGCTGGTCTGTCATAATAAAATAGACAGTAGATCTAGCTGGTCTGTCATAATATAATAGACACAGTAGATCTAGCTGGTCTGTCATAATATAATAGAGACAGTAGATCTAGCTGGTCTGTCATAATATAATAGACACAGTAGATCTAGCTGGTCTGTCATAATATAATAGAGACAGTATATCTACCTGGTCTGTCATAATATAATAGAGACAGTATATCGACCTGGTCTGTCATAATATAATAGAGACAGTATATCGACCTGGTCTGTCATAATACAGAAGAGACAGTAGATCTAGCTGGTCTGTCATAATATAATAGACACAGTAGATCTAGCTGGTCTGTTATAATATAATAGAGACAGTAGATCTAGCTGGTCTGTCATAATATAATAGAGACAGTAGATCTAGCTGGTCTGTCATAATATAATAGAGACAGTAGATCTAGCTGGTCTGTCATAGTATAATAGGGACAGTAGATCTACCTGGTCTGTCAAAATATAATAGAGACAGTAGATCTAGCTGGTCTGTCATTTTATAATAGAGAGTAGATCTAGCTGGTCTGTCATAATTTAATAGAGACAGTAGATCTAGCTGGTCTGTCATAATATAATAGAGACAGTATATCTACCTGGTCTGTCTTTTTATAATAGAGACAGTAGATCTAGCTGGTCTGTCATAATATCATAGAGACAGTAGATCTAGCTGGTCTGTCATAATATAATAGAGACAGTAGATCTAGCTGGTCTGTCATAGTATAATAGGGACAGTAGATCTACCTGGTCTGTCAAAATATAATAGAGACAGTAGATCTAGCTGGTCTGTCATAATATAATAGAGACAGTAGATCTAGCTGGTCTGTCATAGTATAATAGGGACAGTAGATCTACCTGGTCTGTCAAAATATAATAGAGACAGTAGATCTAGCTGGTCTGTCATAATATAATAGAGACAGTAGATCTACCTGGTCTGTCATAATATAATAGAGACAGTATATCTACCTGGTCTGTCATAATATAATAGAGACAGTATATCTAGCTGGTCTGTTATAATATAATAGAGACAGTAGATCTAGCTGGTCTGTCATAATATAATAGACACAGTAGATCTAGCTGGTCTGTCATAATATAATAGAGACAGTATATCTACCTGGTCTGTCATAATATAATAGAGACAGTATATCGACCTGGTCTGTCATAATATAATAGAGACAGTATATCGACCTGGTCTGTCATAATACAGAAGAGACAGTAGATCTAGCTGGTCTGTCATAATATAATAGACACAGTAGATCTAGCTGGTCTGTCATAATATAATAGACACAGTAGATCTAGCTGGTCTGTTATAATATAATAGAGACAGTAGATCGAGCTGGTCTGTCATAATACAATAGAGACAGTAGATCTAGCTGGTCTGTCATAATACAATAGAGACAGTAGATCTAGCTGGTCTGTCATAGTATAATAGGGACAGTAGATCTACCTGGTCTGTCAAAATATAATAAAGACAGTATATCTACCTGGTCTGTATTTTTATAATAGAGACAGTAGATCTAGCTGGTCTGTCATAATATCATAGAGACAGTATATCTAGCTGGTCTGTCATAATATAATAGAGACAGTAGATCTACCTGGTCTGTCAAAATATAATAGAGACAGTATATCGACCTGGTCTGTCATAATATAAAGAGACAGTAGATCTAGCTGGTCTGTCATAATATAATAGAGACAGTAGATCTAGCTGGTCTGTCATAATATAATAGAGACAGTATATCTACCTGGTCTGTCATAATATAATAGAGACAGTATATCTACCTGGTCTGTCATAATATAATAGAGACAGTATATCGACCTGGTCTGTCATAATACAGAAGAGACAGTAGATCTAGCTGGTCTGTCATAATATAATAGAACAGTAGATCTAGCTGGTCTGTCATAATATAATAGAGACAGTAGATCTAGCTGGTCTGTCATAATATAATAGAGACAGTAGATCTAGCTGGTCTGTCATAATACAATAGAGACAGTAGATCTAGCTGGTCTGTCATAATATAATAGAGACAGTAGATCTACCTGGTCTGTCAAAATATAATAGAGACAGTAGATCTAGCTGGTCTGTCATTTTATAATAGAGACAATAGATCTAGCTGGTCTGTCATAATATAATAGAGACAGTAGATCTAGCTGGTCTGTCATAATATAATAGAGACAGTAGATCTAGCTGGTCTGTCATTTTATAATAGAGACAGTAGATCTAGCTGGTCTGTCATAATATCATAGAGACAGTATATCTAGCTGGTCTGTCAAAATATAATAGAGACAGTAGATCTAGCTGGTCTGTCATAATATAATAGAGACAGTATATCTACCTGGTCTGTCAAAATATAATAGAGACAGTAGATCTAGCTGGTCTGTCATAATATAATAGAGACAGTAGATCTAGCTGGTCTGTCATAGTATAATAGGGACAGTAGATCTACCTGGTCTGTCAAAATATAATAGAGACAGTAGATCTAGCTGGTCTGTCATAATATAATAGAGACAGTATATCTACCTGGTCTGTCATTTTATAATAGAGACAGTATATCTACCTGGTCTGTCATTTTATAATAGAGACAGTAGATCTAGCTGGTCTGTCATAATATAATAGAGACAGTATATCTATCTGTCAGCTGGTCTGTATATAATATAATAATAGAGACAGTATATCGACCTGGTCTGTCATAATACAGAAGAGACAGTAGATCTAGCTGGTCTGTCATAATATAATAGACACAGTAGATCTAGCTGGTCTGTTATAATATAATAGAGACAGTAGATCTAGCTGGTCTGTCATAATACAATAGAGACAGTAGATCTAGCTGGTCTGTCATAATACAATAGAGACAGTAGATCTAGCTGGTCTGTCATAGTATAATAGGGACAGTAGATCTACCTGGTCTGTCAAAATATAATAGAGACAGTAGATCTAGCTGGTCTGTCATAATATAATAGAGACAGTAGATCTAGCTGGTCTGTCATAATATAATAGAGACAGTAGATCTAGCTGGTCTGTCATAATATAATAGAGACAGTATATCTACCTGGTCTGTCATTTTATAATAGAGACAGTAGATCTAGCTGGTCTGTCATAATATAATAGAGACAGTAGATCTAGCTGGTCTGTCATAATATAATAGAGACAGTAGATCTAGCTGGTCTGTCATAGTATAATAGGGACAGTAGATCTACCTGGTCTGTCAAAATATAATAGAGACAGTAGATCTAGCTGGTCTGTCATAATATAATAGAGACAGTAGATCTAGCTGGTCTGTCATAGTATAATAGGGACAGTAGATCTACCTGGTCTGTCATAATATAATAGAGACAGTAGATCTAGCTGGTCTGTCATAATATAATAGAGACAGTATATCTACCTGGTCTGTCATTTTATAATAGAGACAGTAGATCTAGCTGGTCTGTCATAATATAATAGAGACAGTAGATCTAGCTGGTCTGTCATAATATAATAGAGACAGTAGATCTAGCTGGTCTGTCATAGTATAATAGGGACAGTATATCTACCTGGTCTGTCAAAATATAATAGAGACAGTAGATCTAGCTGGTCTGTCATAATATAATAGAGACAGTAGATCTACCTGGTCTGTCAAAATATAATAGAGACAGTAGATTTAGTTGGTCTGTCATAATATAATAGAGACACTAGATCTAGCTGGTCTGTCATAATATAATAGAGACAGTAGATCTAGCTGGTCTGTCATAATATAATAGAGACAGTAGATCTACCTGGTCTGTCAAAATATAATAGAGACACTAGATCTAGCTGGTCTGTCATAATATAATAGAGATAGTAGATCTAGCTGGTCTGTCATAATACAATAGAAACAGTAGATCTAGCTGGTCTGTCATAATGTCATATTATAATAGAGACAATAGATCTAGCTGGTCTGTCATAATATAATAGAGACAGTAGATCTAGCTGGTCTGTCATATTATAATAGAGACAGTAGATATAGCTGGTCTGTCATATTATAATAGAGACAATTTATCTAGCTGGTCTGTCATAATACAATAGCGAGAATAGATCTAGCTGGTCTGTCATTTTATAATGGAGTCTGTATATCTACCTGGTCTCTCATAATATAATAGAGACAGTAGATCTAGCTGGTCTGTCATTATATAATAGAGACAGTATATCTACCTGGTCTGTCATAATATAATAGAGACAGTATACCGACCTGGTCTGTCATAATATAATAGAGACAGTATATCGACCTGGTCTGTCATAATACAGAAGAGACAGTAGATCTAGCTGGTCTGTCATAATATAATAGACACAGTAGATCTAGCTGGTCTGTTATAATATAATAGAGACAGTAGATCTAGCTGGTCTGTCATAATACAATAGAGACAGTAGATCTAGCTGGTCTGTCATAATACAATAGAGACAGTAGATTTAGCTGCTCTGTCATACCATAATAGAGACATAGAGACAGTAGATTTAGCTGGTCTGTCATAATATAATAGAGACAGTATTTCTACCTGGTCTGTCATTTTATAATAGAGACAGTAGATCTACCTGGTCTGTCATAATATAATAGAGACAGTAGATCTAGCTGGTCTGTCATAGTATAATAGGGACAGTAGATCTACCTGGTCTGTCATAATGTCATATTATAATTGAGACAATAGATCTAGCTGGTCTGTCATAATATAATAGAGAAAGTAGATCTAGCTGGTCTGTCATATTATAATAGAGACAGTAGATCTAGCTGGTCTGTCATATTATAATAGAGACAATTGATCTAGCTGGTCTGTCATAATATAGTAGAGACAGTAGATCTAGCTGGTCTGTCATAATACAATAGAGACAGTAGATCTAGCTGGTCTGTCATAATAAAATAGACAGTATATCTAGCTGGTCTGTCATAATATAATAGACAGTATATTTAGCTGGTCTGTCATAATATAATAGAGACAGTAGGTCTAGCTGGTCTGTCATATTATAATAGAGACAATTTATCTAGCTGGTCTGTCATAATACAATAGCGAGAATAGATCTAGCTGGTCTGTCATTTTATAATGGAGTCTGTATATCTACCTGGTCTCTCATAATATAATAGAGACAGTAGATCTAGCTGGTCTGTCATAATATAATAGAGACAGTAGATCTAGCTGGTCTGTCATAATATAATAGAGACAGTATATCGACCTGGTCTGTCATAATATAATAGAGACAGTATATCGACCTGGTCTGTCATAATACAGAAGAGACAGTAGATCTAGCTGGTCTGTCATAATATAATAGACACAGTAGATCTAGCTGGTCTGTTATAATATAATAGAGACAGTAGATCTAGCTGGTCTGTCATAATACAATAGAGACAGTAGATCTAGCTGGTCTGTCATAATACAATAGAGACAGTAGATTTAGCTGCTCTGTCATACCATAATAGAGACATAGAGACAGTAGATTTAGCTGGTCTGTCATAATATAATAGAGACAGTATATCTACCTGGTCTGTCATTGTATAATAGAGACAGTAGATCTAGCTGGTCTGTCATAATATAATAGAGACAGTAGATCTAGCTGGTCTGTCATAGTATAATAGGACAGTAGATCTAGCTGGTATGTCATAATGTCATATTATAATTGAGACAATAGATCTAGCTGGTCTGTCATAATATAATAGAGACAGTAGATCTAGCCGGTCTGTCATATTATAATAGAGACAGTAGATCTAGCTGGTCTGTCATATTATAATAGAGACAATTGATCTAGCTGGTCTGTCATAATACAATAGCGAGAATAGATCTAGCTGGTCTGTCATAATACAATAGAGACAGTAGATCTAGCTGGTCTGTCATAATAAAATAGACAGTATATCTAGCTGGTCTGTCATAATATAATAGACAGTAGATCTAGCTGGTCTGTCATAATATAATAGAGACAGTAGATCTACCTGGTCTGTCAAAATATAATAGAGACAGTAGATTTAGTTGGTCTGTCATAATATAATAGAGACACTAGATCTAGCTGGTCTGTCATAATATAATAGAGATAGTAGATCTAGCTGGTCTGTCATAATATAATAGAGACAGTAGATCTAGCTGGTCTGTCATAATGTCATATTATAATAGAGACAATAGATCTAGCTGGTCTGTCATAATATAATAGAGACAGTAGATCTAGCTGGTCTGTCATAGTATAATAGGGACAGTAGATCTACCTGGTCTGTCAAAATATAATAGAGACAGTAGATCTAGCTGGTCTGTCATAATATAATAGAGACAGTAGATCTACCTGGTCTGTCAAAATATAATAGAGACAGTAGATTTAGTTGGTCTGTCATAATATAATAGAGACACTAGATCTAGCTGGTCTGTCATAATATAACAGAGATAGTAGATCTAGCTGGTCTGTCATAATACAATAGAGACAGTAGATCTAGCTGGTCTGTCATAATGTCATATTATAATTGAGACAATAGATCTAGCTGGTCTGTCATAATATAATAGAGAAAGTAGATCTAGCCGGTCTGTCATATTATAATAGAGACAGTAGATCTAGCTGGTCTGTCATATTATAATAGAGACAATTGATCTAGCTGGTCTGTCATAATACAATAGCGAGAATAGATCTAGCTGGTCTGTCATAATACAATAGAGACAGTAGATCTAGCTGGTCTGTCATAATAAAATAGATATATCTAGCTGGTCTGTCATAATATAATAGACAGTAGATCTAGCTGGTCTGTCATAATATAATAGAGACAGTAGATATAGCTGGTCTGTCATATTATAATAGAGACAATTTATCTAGCTGGTCTGTCATAATACAATAGCGAGAATAGATCTAGCTGGTCTGTCATTTTATAATGGAGTCTGTATATCTACCTGGTCTCTCATAATATAATAGAGACAGTAGATCTAGCTGGTCTGTCATTATATAATAGAGACAGTATATCTACCTGGTCTGTCATAATATAATAGAGACAGTATATCGACCTGGTCTGTCATAATATAATAGAGACAGTATATCGACCTGGTCTGTCATAATACAGAAGAGACAGTAGATCTAGCTGGTCTGTCATAATATAATAGACACAGTAGATCTAGCTGGTCTGTTATAATATAATAGAGACAGTAGATCTAGCTGGTCTGTCATAATACAATAGAGACAGTAGATCTAGCTGGTCTGTCATAATACAATAGAGACAGTAGATTTAGCTGCTCTGTCATACCATAATAGAGACATAGAGACAGTAGATTTAGCTGGTCTGTCATAATATAATAGAGACAGTATATCTACCTGGTCTGTCATTGTATAATAGAGACAGTAGATCTAGCTGGTCTGTCATAATATAATAGAGACAGTAGATCTAGCTGGTCTGTCATATTATAATTGAGACAATAGATCTAGCTGGTATGTCATAATATAATAGAGACAGTAGATCTAGCCGGTCTGTCATATTATAATAGAGACAGTAGATCTAGCTGGTCTGTCATATTATAATAGAGACAATTGATCTAGCTGGTCTGTCATAATACAATAGCGAGAATAGATCTAGCTGGTCTGTCATAATACAATAGAGACAGTAGATCTAGCTGGTCTGTCATAATAAAATAGACAGTATATCTAGCTGGTCTGTCATAATATAATAGACAGTAGATCTAGCTGGTCTGTCATAATATAATAGAGACAGTAGATCTACCTGGTCTGTCAAAATATAATAGAGACAGTAGATTTAGTTGGTCTGTCATAATATAATAGAGACACTAGATCTAGCTGGTCTGTCATAATATAATAGAGATAGTAGATCTAGCTGGTCTGTCATAATACAATAGAGACAGTAGATCTAGCTGGTCTGTCATAATGTCATATTATAATAGAGACAATAGATCTAGCTGGTCTGTCATAATATAATAGAGACAGTAGATCTAGTTGGTCTGTCATAGTATAATAGGACAGTAGATCTACCTGGTCTGTCAAAATATAATAGCGACAGTAGATCTAGCTGGTCTGTCATAATATAATAGAGACAGTAGATCTACCTGGTCTGTCAAAATATAATAGAGACAGTAGATTTAGTTGGTCTGTCATAATATAATAGAGACACTAGATCTAGCTGGTCTGTCATAATATAACAGAGATAGTAGATCTAGCTGGTCTGTCATAATATAATAGAGACAGTAGATCTAGCTGGTCTGTCATAATACAATAGAGACAGTAGATCTAGCTGGTCTGTCATATTATAATAGAGACAGTAGATATAGCTGGTCTGTCATATTATAATAGAGACAATTTATCTAGCTGGTCTGTCATAATATAATAGAGACAGTAGATCTAGCCGGTCTGTCATATTATAATAGAGACAATAGATCTAGCTGGTCCGTCATATTATAATAGAGACAATTGATCTAGCTGGTCTGTCATAATGCAATAGCGAGAATAGATCTACCTGGTCTGTCATTTTATAATAGAGTCGGTATATCTACCTGGTCTCTCATAATATAATAGAGACAGTAGATCTAGCTGGTCTGTCATTATATAATAGAGACAGTATATCGACCTGGTCTGTCATAATACAGAAGAGACAGTAGATCTAGCTGGTCTGTCATAATATAATAGACACAGTAGATCTAGCTGGTCTGTTATAATATAATAGAGACAGTAGATCTAGCTGGTCTGTCATAATACAATAGAGACAGTAGATCTAGCTGGTCTGTCATAATACAATAGAGACAGTAGATTTAGCTGCTCTGTCATACCATAATAGAGACATAGAGGCAGTAGATTTAGCTGGTCTGTCATAATATAATAGAGACAGTATATCTACCTGGTCTGTCATTGTATAATAGAGACAGTAGATCTAGCTGGTCTGTCATAATATAATAGAGACAGTAGATCTAGCTGGTCTGTCATAGTATAATAGGGACAGTAGATCTAGCTGGTATGTCATAATGTCATATTATAATTGAGACAATAGATCTAGCTGGTCTGTCATAATATAATAGAGACAGTAGATCTAGCCGGTCTGTCATATTATAATAGAGACAGTAGATCTAGCTGGTCTGTCATATTATAATAGAGACAATTGATCTAGCTGGTCTGTCATAATACAATAGCGAGAATAGATCTAGCTGGTCTGTCATAATACAATAGAGACAGTAGATCTAGCTGGTCTGTCATAATAAAATAGACAGTATATCTAGCTGGTCTGTCATAATATAATAGACAGTAGATCTAGCTGGTCTGTCATAATATAATAGAGACAGTAGATCTACCTGGTCTGTCAAAATATAATAGAGACAGTAGATTTAGTTGGTCTGTCATAATATAATAGAGACACTAGATCTAGCTGGTCTGTCATAATATAATAGAGATAGTAGATCTAGCTGGTCTGTCATAATACAATAGAGACAGTAGATCTAGCTGGTCTGTCATAATGTCATATTATAATAGAGACAATAGATCTAGCTGGTCTGTCATAATATAATAGAGACAGTAGATCTAGTTGGTCTGTCATAGTATAATAGGGACAGTAGATCTACCTGGTCTGTCAAAATATAATAGCGACAGTAGATCTAGCTGGTCTGTCATAATATAATAGAGACAGTAGATCTACCTGGTCTGTCAAAATATAATAGAGACAGTAGATTTAGTTGGTCTGTCATAATATAATAGAGACACTAGATCTAGCTGGTCTGTCATAATATAACAGAGATAGTAGATCTAGCTGGTCTGTCATAATACAATAGAGACAGTAGATCTAGCTGGTCTGTCATAATGTCATATTATAATTGAGACAATAGATCTAGCTGGTCTGTCATAATATAATAGAGACAGTAGATCTAGCCGGTCTGTCATATTATAATAGAGACAATAGATCTAGCTGGTCCGTCATATTATAATAGAGACAATTGATCTAGCTGGTCTGTCATAATACAATAGCGAGAATAGTTCTAGCTGGTCTGTCATTTTATAATGGAGTCGGTATATCTACCTGGTCTCTCATAATATAATAGAGACAGTAGATCGAGCTGGTCTGTCATAATATAATAGAGATAGTAGATCTAGCTGGTCTGTCATAATACAATAGAAACAGTAGATCTAGCTGGTCTGTCATAATACAATAGAGACAGTAGATCTAGCTGGTCTGTCATAATAAAATAGACAGTAGATCTAGCTGGTCTGTCATAATATAACAGACACAGTAGATCTAGCTGGTCTGTCATAATATAATAGACAGTAGATCTAGCTGGTCTGTCATAATATAATAGACACAGTAGATCTAGCTGGTCTGTCATAATATAATAGAGACAGTATATCTACCTGGTCTGTCATTTTATAATGGAGTCTGTATATCTACCTGGTCTCTCATAATATAATAGAGACAGTAGATCTAGCTGGTCTGTCATTATATAATAGAGACAGTATATCTACCTGGTCTGTCATAATATAATAGAGACAGTATATCGACCTGGTCTGTCATAATATAATAGAGACAGTATATCGACCTGGTCTGTCATAATACAGAAGAGACAGTAGATCTAGCTGGTCTGTCATAATATAATAGACACAGTAGATCTAGCTGGTCTGTTATAATATAATAGAGACAGTAGATCTAGCTGGTCTGTCATAATACAATAGAGACGGTAGATCTAGCTGGTCTGTCATAATACAATAGAGACAGTAGATTTAGCTGCTCTGTCATACCATAATAGAGACATAGAGACAGTAGATTTAGCTGGTCTGTCATAATATAATAGAGACAGTATATCTACCTGGTCTGTCATTGTATAATAGAGACAGTAGATCTAGCTGGTCTGTCATAATATAATAGAGACAGTAGATCTAGCTTGTCTGTCATAGTATATTAGGGACAGTAGATCTAGCTGGTATGTCATAATGTCATATTATAATTGAGACAATAGATCTAGCTGGTCTGTCATAATATAATAGAGACAGTAGATCTAGCCGGTCTGTCATATTATAATAGAGACAGTAGATCTAGCTGGTCTGTCATATTATAATAGAGACAATTGATCTAGCTGGTCTGTCATAATACAATAGCGAGAATAGATCTAGCTGGTCTGTCATAATACAATAGAGACAGTAGATCTAGCTGGTCTGTCATAATAAAATAGACAGTATATCTAGCTGGTCTGTCATAATATAATAGACAGTAGATCTAGCTGGTCTGTCATAATATAATAGAGACAGTAGATCTACCTGGTCTGTCAAAATATAATAGAGACAGTAGATTTAGTTGGTCTGTCATAATATAATAGAGACACTAGATCTAGCTGGTCTGTCATAATATAATAGAGATAGTAGATCTAGCTGGTCTGTCATAATACAATAGAGACAGTAGATCTAGCTGGTCTGTCATAATGTCATATTATAATAGAGACAATATATCTAGCTGGTCTGTCATAATATAATAGAGACAGTAGATCTAGCTGGTCTGTCATAGTATAATAGGGACAGTAGATCTACCTGGTCTGTCAAAATATAATAGTGACAGTAGATCTAGCTGGTCTGTCATAATATAATAGAGACAGTAGATCTACCTGGTCTGTCAAAATATAATAGAGACAGTAGATTTAGTTGGTCTGTCATAATATAATAGAGACACTAGATCTAGCTGGTCTGTCATAATATAACAGAGATAGTAGATCTAGCTGGTCTGTCATAATACAATAGAGACAGTAGATCTAGCTGGTCTGTCATAATGTCATATTATAATTGAGACAATAGCTGGTCTGTCATAATATAATAGAGGCAGTAGATCTAGCCGGTCTGTCATATTATAATAGAGACAATAGATCTAGCTGGTCCGTCATATTATAATAGAGACAATTGATCTAGCTGGTCTGTCATAATACAATAGCGAGAATAGATTTAGCTGGTCTTTCATAATATAATAGAGACAGTATATCTACCTGGTCTGTCATTTTATAATAGAGACAGTAGATCTAGCTGGTCTGTCATAATATAATAGAGACAGTAGATCTAGCTGGTCTGTCATAGTATAATAGGGACAGTAGATCTAGCTGGTCTGTCATAATGTCATATTATAATTGAGACAATAGATCTAGCTGGTCTGTCATAATATAATAGAGACAGTAGATCTAGCCGGTCTGTCATATTATAATAGAGACAGTAGATCTAGCTGGTCTGTCATATTATAATAGAGACAATTGATCTAGCTGGTCTGTCATAATACAATAGCGAGAATAGATCTAGCTGGTCTGTCATAATACAATAGAGACAGTAGATCTAGCTGGTCTGTCATAATAAAATAGACAGTATATCTAGCTGGTCTGTCATAATATAATAGACAGTAGATCTAGCTGGTCTGTCATAATATAACAGAGACAGTAGATCTACCTGGTCTGTCAAAATATAATAGAGACAGTAGATTTAGTTGGTCTGTCATAATATAATAGAGACACTAGATCTAGCTGGTCTGTCATAATATAATAGAGATAGTAGATCTAGCTGGTCTGTCATAATACAATAGAGACAGTAGATCTAGCTGGTCTGTCATAATGTCATATTATAATAGAGACACTAGATCTAGCTGGTCTGTCATAATATAATAGAGACAGTAGATCTAGCTGGTCTGTCATAGTATAATAGGGACAGTAGATCTACCTGGTCTGTCAAAATATAATAGAGACAGTAGATCTAGCTGGTCTGTCAAAATATAATAGAGACAGTAGATTTAGTTGGTCTGTCATAATATAATAGAGACACTAGATCTAGCTGGTCTGTCATAATATAATAGAGATAGTAGATCTAGCTGGTCTGTCATAATACAATAGAGACAGTAGATCTAGCTGGTCTGTCATAATGTCATATTATAATTGAGACAATAGATCTAGCTGGTCTGTCATAATATAATAGAGACAGTAGATCTAGCCGGTCTGTCATATTATAATAGAGACAATAGATCTAGCTGGTCCGTCATATTATAATAGAGACAATTGATCTAGCTGGTCTGTCATAATACAATAGCGAGAATAGATCTAGCTGGTCTGTCATTTTATAATGGAGTCGGTATATCTACCTGGTCTCTCATAATATAATAGAGGCAGTAGATCGAGCTGGTCTGTCATAATATAATAGAGACAGTAGATCTAGCTGGTCTGTTATAATATAATAGAGACAGTAGATCTAGCTGGTATGTCATAATACAATAGAGACAGTAGATCTAGCTGGTCTGTCATAATATAATAGACACAGTAGATCTAGCTGGTCTGTCATAATATAATAGAGACAGTATATCTACCTGGTCTGTCATTTTATAATAGAGACAGTAGATCTAGCTGGTCTGTCATAATATAATAGAGACAGTAGATCTAGCTGGTCTGTCATAATATAATAGACACAGTAGATCTAGCTGGTCTGTTATAATATAATAGAGACAGTAGATCAAGCTGGTCTGTCATAATACAATAGATACAGTAGATCTAGCTGGTCTGTCATAATACAATAGAAACAGTAGATCTAGCTGGTCTGTCATAATACAATAGAGACAGTAGATCTAGCTGGTCTGTCATAATATAATAGACAGTAGATCTAGCTGGTCTGTCATAATATAATAGACACAGTAGATCTAGCTGGTCTGTCATAATATAATAGAGACAGTATATCTACCTGGTCTGTCATTTTATAATAGAGACAGTAGATCTAGCTGGTCTGTCATAATATAATAGAGACAGTAGATCTAGCCGGTCTGTCATATTATAATAGAGACAGTAGATCTAGCTGGTCCGTCATATTATAATAGAGACAATTGATCTAGCTGGTCTGTCATAATACAATAGAGACAGAATAGATCTAGCTGGTCTGTCATTTTATAATGGAGACAGTATATCTACCTGGTCTCTCATAATATAATAGAGACAGTAGATCGAGCTGGTCTGTCATAATATAATAGAGATAGTAGATCTAGCTGGTCTGTCATAATACAATAGAAACAGTAGATCTAGCTGGTCTGTCATAATACAATAGAGACAGTAGATCTAGCTGGTCTGTCATAATAAAATAGACAGTAGATCTAGCTGGTCTGTCATAATATAATAGAGACAGTAGATCTAGCTGGTCTGTCATAATATAATAGAGACAGTATATCTACCTGGTCTGTCATTTTATAATAGAGACAGTAGATCTAGCTGGTCTGTCATAATATAATAGAGACAGTAGATCTAGCTGGTCTGTCATAATATAATAGACACAGTAGATCTAGCTGGTCTGTTATAATATAATAGAGACAGTAGATCTAGCTGGTCTGTCATAATACAATAGAGACAGTAGATCTAGCTGGTCTGTCATAATACAATAGAAACAGTAGATCTAGCTGGTCTGTCATAATACAATAGAGACAGTAGATCTAGCTGGTCTGTCATAATATAATAGACAGTAGATCTAGCTGGTCTGTCATAATATAATAGACACAGTAGATCTAGCTGGTCTGTCATAATATAATAGAGACAGTATATCTACCTGGTCTGTCATTTTATAATAGAGACAGTAGATCTAGCTGGTCTGTCATAATATAATAGAGACAGTAGATCTAGCTGGTCTGTCATAATATAATAGACACAGTAGATCTAGCTGGTCTGTCATAGCATAATAGGGACAGTAGATCTACATGGTCTGTCAAAATATAATTGAGACAGTAGATCTAGCTGGTCTGTCATAATATAATAGAGACAGTATATCGACCTGGTCTGTCATAATATAATAGAGACAGTATATCGACCTGGTCTGTCATAATATAATAGAGACAGTATATCGACCTGGTCTGTCAAAATATAATAGAGACAGTAGATTTAGCTGCTCTGTCATACCATAATAGAGACATAGAGACAGTAGATTTAGCTGCTCTGTCATACCATAATAGAGACATAGAGAAAGTAGATTTAGCTGGTCTGTCATAATATAATAGAGACAGTATATCTACCTGGTCTGTCATTTTATAATAGAGACAGTAGATCTAGCTGGTCTGTCATAGTATAATAGAGACAGTAGATCTAGCTGGTCTGTCATAATATAATAGAGCCAGTAGATCTAGCTGGTCTGTCATAGTATAATAGGGACAGTAGATCTACCTGGTCTGTCAAAATATAATAGAGACAGTAGATCTAGCTGGTCTGTCATAATATAATAGAGACAGTAGATCTACCTGGTCTGTCAAAATATAATAGAGACAGTAGATCTAGCTGGTCTGTGATAATACAATAGAGACAGTAGATCTAGCTGGTCTGTCATAATACAATAGAGACAGTAGATTTAGCTGCTCTGTCATACCATAATAGAGACATAGAGACAGTAGATTTAGCTGGTCTGTCATAATATAATAGAGACAGTATATCTACCTGGTCTGTCATTTTATAATAGAGACAGTAGATCTAGCTGGTCTGTCATAATATAATAGAGACAGTAGATCTAGCTGGTCTGTCATAATATAATAGAGGACAGTAGATCTAGCTGGTATGTCATAATGTCATATTATAATAGAGACAATAGATCTAGTTGGTCTGTCATAATATAATAGAGACAGTAGATCTAGCCGGTCTGTCATATTATAATAGAGACAGTAGATCTAGCTGGTCTGTCATATTATAATAGAGACAATTGATCTAGCTGGTCTGTCATAATACAATAGCGAGAATAGATCTAGCTGGTCTGTCATAATACAATAGAGACAGTAGATCTAGCTGGTCTGTCATAATAAAATAGACAGTATATCTAGCTGGTCTGTCATAATATAATAGACAGTAGATCTAGCTGGTCTGTCATAATATAATAGAGACAGTAGATCTACCTGGTCTGTCAAAATATAATAGAGACAGTAGATTTAGTTGGTCTGTCATAATATAATAGAGACACTAGATCTAGCTGGTCTGTCATAATATAATAGAGATAGTAGATCTAGCTGGTCTGTCATAATACAATAGAGACAGTAGATCTAGCTGGTCTGTCAAAATATAATAGAGACAGTAGATTTAGTTGGTCTGTCATAATATAATAGAGACAGTAGATCTAGCTGGTCTGTCATAATATAACAGAGATAGTAGATCTAGCTGGTCTGTCATAATACAATAGAGACAGTAGATCTAGCTGGTCTGTCATAATGTCATATTATAGAGACAATAGATCTAGCTGGTCTGTCATAATATAATAGAGACAGTAGATCTAGCCGGTCTGTCATATTATAATAGAGACAATAGATCTAGCTGGTCCGTCATATTATAATAGAGAAAATTGATCTAGCTGGTCTGTCATAATACAATAGCGAGAATAGATCTAGCTGGTCTGTCATTTTTATAATGGAGTCGGTATATCTACCTGGTCTCTCATAATATAATAGAGGCAGTAGATCGAGCTGGTCTGTCATAATATAATAGAGATAGTAGATCTAGCTGGTCTGTCATAATACAATAGAGACAGTAGATCTAGCTGGTCTGTCATAATAAAATAGACAGTAGATCTAGCTGGTCTGTCATAATATAATAGACACAGTAGATCTAGCTGGTCTGTCATAATATAATAGAGACAGTATATCTACCTGGTCTGTCATTTTATAATAGAGACAGTAGATCTAGCTGGTCTGTCATAATATAATAGAGACAGTAGATCTAGCTGGTCTGTTATAATATAATAGACACAGTAGATCTAGCTGGTCTGTTATAATATAATAG
Organism: Oncorhynchus keta; assembly: GCF_023373465.1. NCBI lineage: Eukaryota > Metazoa > Chordata > Actinopteri > Salmoniformes > Salmonidae > Oncorhynchus > Oncorhynchus keta. The sequence goes on along the minus strand of NW_026278474.1, from coordinate 34,052 downwards.
AGACAGTAGATCTAGCTGGTCTGTCATAATACAATAGAGACAGTAGATCTAGCTGGTCTGTCATAATATAATAGAGACAGTAGATCTAGCTGGTCTGTCATAATACAATAGAGACAGTAGATCTAGCTGGTCTGTCATAATATAATAGAGACAGTAGATCTAGCTGGTCTGTCATAATATAATAGACACAGTAGATCTAGCTGGTCTGTCATAATATAATAGAGACAGTATATCTACCTGGTCTGTCATTTTATAATAGAGACAGTAGATCTAGCTGGTCTGTCATAATACAATAGAGACAGTAGATCTAGCTGGTCTGTCATAATGTCATATTATAATTGAGACAATAGATCTAGCTGGTCTGTCATAATATAATAGAGACAGTAGATCTAGCCGGTCTGTCATATTATAATAGAGACAATAGATCTAGCTGGTCCGTCATATTATAATAGAGACAATTGATCTAGCTGGTCTGTCATAATACAATAGCGAGAATAGATCTAGCTGGTCTGTCATTTTATAATGGAGTCGGTATATCTACCTGGTCTCTCATAATATAATAGAGATAGTAGATCTAGCTGGTCTGTCATAATATAATAGAGACAGTATATCTACCTGGGCTGTCATAATATAATAGAGACAGTAGATCTAGCTGGTCTGTCATAATACAATAGAGACAGTAGATCTAGCTGGTCTGTCATAATAAAATAGACAGTAGATCTAGCTGGTCTGTCATAATATAATAGACACAGTAGATCTAGCTGGTCTGTCATAATATAATAGAGACAGTATATCTACCTGGTCTGTCATTTTTATAATAGAGACAGTAGATCTAGCTGGTCTGTCATAATATAATAGAGACAGTAGATCTAGCTGGTCTGTCATAATATAATAGACACAGTAGATCTAGCTGGTCTGTTATAATATAATAGAGACAGTAGATCTAGCTGGTCTGTCATAATACAATAGAGACAGTAGATCTAGCTGGTCTGTCATAATACAATAGAAACAGTAGATCTAGCTGGTCTGTCATAATACAATAGAGACAGTAGATCTAGCTGGTCTGTCATAATATAATAGACAGTAGATCTAGCTGGTCTGTCATAATATAATAGACACAGTAGATCTAGCTGGTCTGTCATAATATAATAGAGACAGTATATCTACCTGGTCTGTCATTTTATAATAGAGACAGTAGATCTAGCTGGTCTGTCATAATATAATAGAGACAGTAGATCTAGCTGGTCTGTCATAATATAATAGAGACAGTAGTTCTAGCTGGTCTGTCATAGTGTAATAGGGACAGTAGATCTACATGGTCTGTCAAAATATAATAGAGACAGTAGATCTAGCTGGTCTGTCATAATATAATAGAGACAGTAGATCTAGCTGGTCTGTCATAATATAATAGAGACAGTATATCGACCTGGTCTGTCATAATATAATAGAGACAGTATATCGACCTGGTCTGTCATAATACAGAAGAGACAGTAGATTTAGCTGCTCTGTCATACCATAATAGAGACATAGAGACAGTAGATTTAGCTGCTCTGTCATACCATAATAGAGACATAGAGACAGTAGATTTAGCTGGTCTGTCATAATATAATAGAGACAGTATATCTACCTGGTCTGTCATTTTATAATAGAGACAGCAGATCTAGCTGGTCTGTCATAATATAATAGAGACAGTAGATCTAGCTGGTCTGTCATAATATAATAGAGCCAGTAGATCTAGCTGGTCTGTCATAGTATAATATGGACAGTAGATCTACCTGGTCTGTCAAAATATAATAGAGACAGTAGATCTAGCTGGTCTGTCATAATATAATAGAGACAGTAGATCTACCTGGTCTGTCAAAATATAATAGAGACAGTAGATCTAGCTGGTCTGTGATAATACAATAGAGACAGTAGATCTAGCTGGTCTGTCATAATACAATAGAGACAGTAGATTTAGCTGCTCTGTCATACCATAATAGAGACATAGAGACAGTAGATTTAGCTGGTCTGTCATAATATAATAGAGACAGTATATCTACCTGGTCTGTCATAGTATAATAGAGACAGTAGATCTAGCTGGTCTGTCATAATATAATAGAGACAGTAGATCTAGCTGGTCTGTCATAGTATAATAGGGACAGTAGATCTAGCTGGTATGTCATAATGTCATATTATAATTGAGACAATAGATCTAGTTGGTCTGTCATAATATAATAGAGACAGTAGATCTAGCCGGTCTGTCATATTATAATAGAGACAGTAGATCTAGCTGGTCTGTCATATTATAATAGAGACAATTGATCTAGCTGGTCTGTCATAATACAATAGCGAGAATAGATCTAGCTGGTCTGTCATAATACAATAGAGATAGTAGATCTAGCTGGTATGTCATAATAAAATAGACAGTATATCTAGCTGGTCTGTCATAATATAATAGACAGTAGATTTAGCTGGTCTGTCATAATATAATAGACACAGTAGATCTAGCTGGTCTGTCATAATATAATAGAGATAGTAGATCTAGCTGGTCTGTCATAATACAATAGAGACAGTAGATCTAGCTGGTCTGTCATAATGTCATATTATAATAGAGACAATAGATCTAGCTGGTCTGTCATAATATAATAGAGACAGTAGATCTAGTTGGTCTGTCATAGTATAATAGGGACAGTAGATCTACCTGGTCTGTCAAAATATAATAGCGACAGTAGATCTAGCTGGTCTGTCATAATATAATAGAGACAGTAGATCTACCTGGTCTGTCAAAATATAATAGAGACAGTAGATTTAGTTGGTCTGTCATAATATAATAGAGACACTAGATCTAGCTGGTCTGTCATAATATAATAGAGATAGTAGATCTAGCTGGTCTGTCATAATACAATAGAGACAGTAGATCTAGCTGGTCTGTCATAATGTCATATTATAATTGAGACAATAGATCTAGCTGGTCTGTCATAATATAATAGAGACAGTAGATCTAGCCGGTCTGTCATATTATAATAGAGACAATAGATCTAGCTGGTCCGTCATATTATAATAGAGACAATTGATCTAGCTGGTCTGTCATAATACAATAGCGAGAATAGATCTAGCTGGTCTGTCATTTTATAATGGAGTCGGTATATCTACCTGGTCTCTCATAATATAATAGAGACAGTAGATCGAGCTGGTCTGTCATAATATAATAGAGATAGTAGATCTAGCTGGTCTGTCATAATACAATAGAAACAGTAGATCTAGCTGGTCTGTCATAATACAATAGAGACAGTAGATCTAGCTGGTCTGTCATAATACAATAGAGACAGTAGATTTAGCTGCTCTGTCATACCATAATAGAGACATAGAGACAGTAGATTTAGCTGGTCTGTCATAATATAATAGAGAGTAAATCTAGCTGGTCTGTCATAATATAATAGACACAGTAGATCTAGCTGGTCTGTCATAATATAATAGACAGTAGATCTAGCTGGTCTGTCATAATATAATAGACACAGTAGATCTAGCTGGTCTGTCATAATATAATAGAGACAGTATATCTACCTGGTCTGTCATTTTATAATAGAGACAGTAGATCTAGCTGGTCTGTCATAATATAATAGAGACAGTAGATCTAGCTGGTCTGTCATAATATAATAGACACAGTAGATCTAGCTGGTCTGTCATAGTATAATAGGGACAGTAGATCTACATGGTCTGTCAAAATATAATTGAGACAGTAGATCTAGCTGGTCTGTCATAATATAATAGAGACAGTAGATCTACCTGGTCTGTCATAATATAATAGAGACAGTATATCGACCTGGTCTGTCATAATATAATAGAGACAGTATATTGACCTGGTCTGTCACAATACAGAAGAGACAGTAGATCTAGCTGGTCTGTCATAATATAATAGACACAGTAGATCTAGCTGGTCTGTTATAATATAATAGAGACAGTAGATCTAGCTGGTCTGTCATAATACAATAGAGACAGTAGATCTAGCTGGTCTGTCATAATACAATAGAGACAGTAGATTTAGCTGCTCTGTCATACCATAATAGAGACATAGAGACAGTAGATTTAGCTGGTCTGTCATAATATAATAGAGAGAGTAAATCTAGCTGGTCTGTCATAATATAATAGACACAGTAGATCTAGCTGGTCTGTCATAATATAATAGACAGTAGATCTAGCTGGTCTGTCATAATATAATAGACACAGTAGATCTAGCTGGTCTGTCATAATATAATAGAGACAGTATATCTACCTGGTCTGTCATTTTATAATAGAGACAGTAGATCTAGCTGGTCTGTCATAATATAATAGAGACAGTAGATCTAGCTGGTCTGTCATAATATAATAGACACAGTAGATCTAGCTGGTCTGTCATAGTATAATAGGGACAGTAGATCTACCTGGTCTGTCAAAATATAATAGAGACAGTAGATCTAGCTGGTCTGTCATAATATAATAGAGACAGTAGATCTACCTGGTCTGTCATAATATAATAGAGACAGTATATCGACCTGGTCTGTCATAATATAATAGAGACAGTATATTGACCTGGTCTGTCATAATACAGAAGAGACAGTAGATCTAGCTGGTCTGTCATAATATAATAGACACAGTAGATCTAGCTGGTCTGTTATAATATAATAGAGACAGTAGATCTAGCTGGTCTGTCATAATACAATAGAGACAGTAGATCTAGCTGGTCTGTCATAATACAATAGAGACAGTAGATTTAGCTGCTCTGTCATACCATAATAGAGACATAGAGACAGTAGATTTAGCTGCTCTGTCATACCATAATAGAGACATAGAGACAGTAGATTTAGCTGGTCTGTCATAATATAATAGAGACAGTATATCTACCTGGTCTGTCATTTTATAATAGAGACAGTAGATCTAGCTGGTCTGTCATAATATAATAGAGACAATAGATCTAGCTGGTCTGTCATAATATAATAGAGCCAGTAGATCTAGCTGGTCTGTCATAGTATAATAGGGACAGTAGATCTACCTGGTCTGCCAAAACATAATAGAGACAGTAGATCTAGCTGGTCTGTCATAATATAATAGAGACAGTAGATCTACCTGGTCTGTCAAAATATAATAGAGACAGTAGATCTAGCTGGTCTGTGATAATACAATAGAGACAGTAGATCTAGCTGGTCTGTCATAATACAATAGAGACAGTAGATTTAGCTGCTCTGTCATACCATAATAGAGACATAGAGACAGTAGATTTAGCTGGTCTGTCATAATATAATAGAGAGAGTAAATCTAGCTGGTCTGTCATAATATAATAGAGACAGTAGATCTAGCTGGTCTGTCATAATATAATAGAGACAGTAGATCTAGCTGGTCTGTCGTAATATAATAGAGATAGTAGATCGAGCTGGTCTGTCATAATACAATAGAAACAGTAGATCTAGCTGGTCTGTCATAATGTCATATTATAATAGAGACAATAGATCTAGCTGGTCTGTCATAATATAATAGAGACAGTAGATCTAGCTGGTCTGTCATAGTATAATAGGGACAGTAGATCTACCTGGTATCTCGTAATATAATAGAGACAGTAGATCTAGCTGGTCTGTCATAATACAATAGAGACAGTAGATCTAGCTGGTCTGTCATATTATAATAGAGACAATTTATCTAGCTGGTCTGTCATAATACAATAGCGAGAATAGATCTAGCTGGTCTGTCATTTTATAATAGAGATAGTAGATCTAGCTGGTCTGTCATAATACAATAGAAACAGTAGATCTAGCTGGTCTGTCATAATGTCATATTATAATAGAGACAATAGATCTAGCTGGTCTTTCATAATATAATAGAGACAGTAGATCTAGCTGGTCTGTCATAATATAATAGAGACAGTAGATCTAGCTGGTCTGTCATAGTATAATAGGGACAGTAGATCTACCTGGTCTGTCATAATACAATAGCGAGAATAGATCTAGCTGGACTGTCATTTTATAATGGAGTCAGTAGATCTAGCTGGTCTGTCATAATACAATAGAGACAGTAGATTTAGCTGCTCTGTCATACCATAATAGAGACATAGAGACAGTAGATTTAGCTGGTCTGTCATAATATAATAGAGAGAGTAAATCTAGCTGGTCTGTCATAATATAATAGACACAGTAGATCTAGCTGGTCTGTCATAATATAATAGACAGTAGATCTAGCTGGTCTGTCATAATATAATAGACACAGTAGATCTAGCTGGTCTGTCATAATATAATAGAGACAGTATATCTACCTGGTCTGTCATTTTATAATAGAGACAGTAGATCTAGCTGGTCTGTCATAATATAATAGACACAGTAGATCTAGCTGGTCTGTCATAGTATAATAGGGACAGTAGATCTACATGGTCTGTCAAAATATAATAGAGACAGTAGATCTAGCTGGTCTGTCATAATATAATAGAGACAGTAGATCTACCTGGTCTGTCATAATATAATAGAGACAGTATATCGACCTGGTCTGTCATAATATAATAGAGACAGTATATTGACCTGGTCTGTCATGATACAGAAGAGACAGTAGATCTAGCTGGTCTGTCATAATATAATAGACACAGTAGATCTAGCTGGTCTGTTATAATATAATAGAGACAGTAGATCTAGCTGGTCTGTCATAATACAATAGAGACAGTAGATCTAGCTGGTCTGTCATAATACAATAGAGACAGTAGATTTAGCTGCTCTGTCATACCATAATAGAGACATAGAGACAGTAGATTTAGCTGCTCTGTCATACCATAATAGAGACATAGAGACAGTAGATTTAGCTGGTCTGTCATAATATAATAGAGACAGTATATCTACCTGGTCTGTCATTTTATAATAGAGACAGTAGATCTAGCTGGTCTGTCATAATATAATAGAGACAATAGATCTAGCTGGTCTGTCATAATATAATAGAGCCAGTAGATCTAGCTGGTCTGTCATAGTATAATAGGGACAGTAGATCTACCTGGTCTGCCAAAACATAATAGAGACAGTAGATCTAGCTGGTCTGTCATAATATAATAGAGACAGTAGATCTACCTGGTCTGTCAAAATATAATAGAGACAGTAGATCTAGCTGGTCTGTGATAATACAATAGAGACAGTAGATCTAGCTGGTCTGTCATAATACAATAGAGACAGTAGATTTAGCTGCTCTGTCATACCATAATAGAGACATAGAGACAGTAGATTTAGCTGGTCTGTCATAATATAATAGAGAGAGTAAATCTAGCTGGTCTGTCATAATATAATAGAGACAGTAGATCTAGCTGGTCTGTCATAATATAATAGAGACAGTAGATCTAGCTGGTCTGTCGTAATATAATAGAGATAGTAGATCGAGCTGGTCTGTCATAATACAATAGAAACAGTAGATCTAGCTGGTCTGTCATAATGTCATATTATAATAGAGACAATAGATCTAGCTGGTCTGTCATAATATAATAGAGAGATTAGATCTAGCTGGTCTGTCATAGTATAATAGGGACAGTAGATCTACCTGGTATCTCGTAATATAATAGAGACAGTAGATCTAGCTGGTCTGTCATAATACAATAGAGACAGTAGATCTAGCTGGTCTGTCATATTATAATAGAGACAATTTATCTAGCTGGTCTGTCATAATACAATAGCGAGAATAGATCTAGCTGGTCTGTCATTTTATAATAGAGATAGTAGATCTAGCTGGTCTGTCATAATACAATAGAAACAGTAGATCTAGCTGGTCTGTCATAATGTCATATTATAATAGAGACAATAGATCTAGCTGGTCTTTCATAATACAATAGAGACAGTAGATCTAGCTGGTCTGTCATAATACAATAGAGACAGTAGATTTAGCTGCTCTGTCATACCATAATAGAGACATAGAGACAGTAGATTTAGCTGCTCTGTCATACCATAATAGAGACATAGAGACAGTAGATTTAGCTTGTCTGTCATAATATAATAGAGACAGTATATCTACCTGGTCTGTCATTTTATAATAGAGACAGTAGATCTAGCTGGTCTGTCATAATATAATAGAGACAATAGATCTAGCTGGTCTGTCATAATATAATAGAGCCAGTAGATCTAGCTGGTCTGTCATAGTATAATAGGGACAGTAGATCTACCTGGTCTGCCAAAACATAATAGAGACAGTAGATCTAGCTGGTCTGTCATAATATAATAGAGACAGTAGATCTACCTGGTCTGTCAAAATATAATAGAGACAGTAGATCTAGCTGGTCTGTGATAATACAATAGAGACAGTAGATCTAGCTGGTCTGTCATAATACAATAGAGACAGTAGATTTAGCTGCTCTGTCATACCATAATAGAGACATAGAGACAGTAGATTTAGCTGGTCTGTCATAATATAATAGAGAGAGTAAATCTAGCTGGTCTGTCATAATATAATAGAGACAGTAGATCTAGCTGGTCTGTCATAATATAATAGAGACAGTAGATCTAGCTGGTCTGTCGTAATATAATAGAGATAGTAGATCGAGCTGGTCTGTCATAATACAATAGAAACAGTAGATCTAGCTGGTCTGTCATAATGTCATATTATAATAGAGACAATAGATCTAGCTGGTCTGTCATAATATAATAGAGATTAGATCTAGCTGGTCTGTCATAGTATAATAGGGACAGTAGATCTACCTGGTATCTCGTAATATAATAGAGACAGTAGATCTAGCTGGTCTGTCATAATACAATAGAGACAGTAGATCTAGCTGGTCTGTCATATTATAATAGAGACAATTTATCTAGCTGGTCTGTCATAATACAATAGCGAGAATAGATCTAGCTGGTCTGTCATTTTATAATAGAGATAGTAGATCTAGCTGGTCTGTCATAATACAATAGAAACAGTAGATCTAGCTGGTCTGTCATAATGTCATATTATAATAGAGACAATAGATCTAGCTGGTCTTTCATAATATAATAGAGACAGTAGATCTAGCTGGTCTGTCATAATATAATAGAGACAGTAGATCTAGCTGGTCTGTCATAGTATAATAGGGACAGTAGATCTACCTGGTCTGTCATAATACAATAGCGAGAATAGATCTAGCTGGACTGTCATTTTATAATGGAGTCAGTAGATCTAGCTGGTCTGTCATAATACAATAGAGACAGTAGATTTAGCTGCTCTGTCATACCATAATAGAGACATAGAGACAGTAGATTTAGCTGGTCTGTCATAATATAATAGAGAGTAAATCTAGCTGGTCTGTCATAATATAATAGACACAGTAGATCTAGCTGGTCTGTCATAATATAATAGACAGTAGATCTAGCTGGTCTGTCATAATATAATAGACACAGTAGATCTAGCTGGTCTGTCATAATATAATAGAGACAGTATATCTACCTGGTCTGTCATTTTATAATAGAGACAGTAGATCTAGCTGGTCTGTCATAATATAATAGACACAGTAGATCTAGCTGGTCTGTCATAGTATAATAGGGACAGTAGATCTACCTGGTCTGTCAAAATATAATAGAGACAGTAGATCTAGCTGGTCTGTCATAATATAATAGAGACAGTAGATCTACCTGGTCTGTCATAATATAATAGAGACAGTATATCGACCTGGTCTGTCATAATATAATAGAGACAGTATATTGACCTGGTCTGTCATGATACAGAAGAGACAGTAGATCTAGCTGGTCTGTCATAATATAATAGACACAGTAGATCTAGCTGGTCTGTTATAATATAATAGAGACAGTAGATCTAGCTGGTCTGTCATAATACAATAGAGACAGTAGATCTAGCTGGTCTGTCATAATACAATAGAGACAGTAGATTTAGCTGCTCTGTCATACCATAATAGAGACATAGAGACAGTAGATTTAGCTGCTCTGTCATACCATAATAGAGACATAGAGACAGTAGATTTAGCTGGTCTGTCATAATATAATAGAGACAGTATATCTACCTGGTCTGTCATTTTATAATAGAGACAGTAGATCTAGCTGGTCTGTCATAATATAATAGAGACAATAGATCTAGCTGGTCTGTCATAATATAATAGAGCCAGTAGATCTAGCTGGTCTGTCATAGTATAATAGGGACAGTAGATCTACCTGGTCTGCCAAAACATAATAGAGACAGTAGATCTAGCTGGTCTGTCATAATATAATAGAGACAGTAGATCTACCTGGTCTGTCAAAATATAATAGAGACAGTAGATCTAGCTGGTCTGTGATAATACAATAGAGACAGTAGATCTAGCTGGTCTGTCATAATACAATAGAGACAGTAGATTTAGCTGCTCTGTCATACCATAATAGAGACATAGAGACAGTAGATTTAGCTGGTCTGTCATAATATAATAGAGAGTAAATCTAGCTGGTCTGTCATAATATAATAGAGACAGTAGATCTAGCTGGTCTGTCATAATATAATAGAGACAGTAGATCTAGCTGGTCTGTCGTAATATAATAGAGATAGTAGATCGAGCTGGTCTGTCATAATACAATAGAAACAGTAGATCTAGCTGGTCTGTCATAATGTCATATTATAATAGAGACAATAGATCTAGCTGGTCTGTCATAATATAATAGAGAGATTAGATCTAGCTGGTCTGTCATAGTATAATAGGACATAGAGGACAGTAGATCTACCTGGTATCTCGTAATATAATAGAGACAGTAGATCTAGCTGGTCTGTCATAATACAATAGAGACAGTAGATCTAGCTGGTCTGTCATATTATAATAGAGACAATTTATCTAGCTGGTCTGTCATAATACATAGCGAGAATAGATCTAGCTGGTCTGTCATTTTATAATAGAGATAGTAGATCTAGCTGGTCTGTCATAATACAATAGAAACAGTAGATCTAGCTGGTCTGTCATAATGTCATATTATAATAGAGACAATAGATCTAGCTGGTCTTTCATAATATAATAGAGACAGTAGATCTAGCTGGTCTGTCATAATATAATAGAGACAGTAGATCTAGCTGGTCTGTCATAGTATAATAGGGACAGTAGATCTACCTGGTCTGTCATAATACAATAGCGAGAATAGATCTAGCTGGACTGTCATTTTATAATGAGTCAGTAGATCTAGCTGGTCTGTCATAATAAAATAGATACAGTAGATCTAGCTGGTCTGTCATAATAAAATAGACAGTAGATCTAGCTGGTCTGTCATAATATAATAGACAGTAGATCTAGCTGGTCTGTCATAATATAATAGACACAGTAGATCTAGCTGGTCTGTCATAATATAATAGAGACAGTATATCGACCATGTCTGTCATAATACAGAAGAGACAGTAGATCTAGCTGGTCTGTCATAATATAATAGACACAGTAGATCTAGCTGGTCACTGTTATAATATAATGGAGACAGTAGATCTGGCTGGTCTGTCATAATACAATAGAGACAGTAGATCTAGCTGGTCTGTCATAATACAATAGAGACAGTAGATTTAGCTGCTCTGTCATACCATAATAGAGACATAGAAACAGTAGATCTAGCTGGTCTGTCATAGTATAGTAGGGACAGTAGATCTACCTGGTCTGTCATAATACAATAGCGAGAATAGATCTAGCTGGTCTGTCATTTTATAATAGAGACAGTATATCGACCTGGTCTGTCATAATATAATAGAGACAGTATATCTAGCTGGGTTTTCATAATATAATAGAGACAGTATATCGACCTGGTCTGTCATAATATAATAGAGACAGTATATCTAGCTGGTCTGTCATAATATAATAGAGACAGTATATCGACCTGGTCTGTCATAATACAATAGAGACAGTATATTTAGTTGGTCTGTCATAATATAATAGAGACAGTAGATCTAGCTGGTCTGTCATAATATAATAGAGATAGTAGATCGAGCTAGTCTGTCATAATATAATAGAGACAGTAGATCTAGCTGGTCTGTCATAATATAATAGAGACAGTAGATCTAGATGGTCTGTCATTATATAATGGAGACAGTAGATCTACCTGGTCTGTCAAAATATAATACAGACAGTATATTTAGTTGGTCTGTCATAATATAATAGAGACACTAGATCTAGCTGGTCTGTCATAATACAATAGAGACAGTAGATCTAGCTGGTCTGTCATAATAGAATAGAGACAGTAGATCTAGCGGGTCTGTTATAATATAATATAGACAGTAGATCTAGCTGGTCTGTCATAATATAATAGAGACAGTAGATCTAGATGGTCTGTCATATTATAATAGAGACAATATATCTAGCTGGTCTGTCATAATATAATAGACAGTAGATCTAGCTGGTCTGTTATAATATAATAGAGACAGTAGTTCTAGCTGGTCTGTCATAATACAATAGAGACAGTAGATCTAGCTGGTCTGTCATAATACAATAGAGACAGTAGATTTAGCTGGTCTGTCATACCATAATAGAGACATAGAGACAGTAGATTTACCGGGTCTGTCATTTTATAATAGAGACAGTAGATCTAGCTGGTCTGTCATAATATAATAGAGACAGTAGATCTAGCTGGTCTGTCATAATATAATAGAGACAGATGATCTAGCTGGTCTGTCATAGTATAATAGGGACAGTAGATCTACCTGGTCTGTCAAAATATAATAGAGACAGTAGATCTAGCTGGTCTGTCATAATATAATAGAGACAGTAGATCTACCTGGTCTGTCAAAATATAATAGAGACAGTAGATTTAGTTGGTCTGTCATAATATAATAGAGACACTAGATCTAGCTGATCTGTCATAATATAATAGAGATAGTAGATCTAGCTGGTCTGTCATAATACAATAGAGACAGTAGATCTAGCTGGTCTGTCATAATGTCATATTATAATTGAGACAATAGATCTAGCTGGTCTGTCATAATACAATAGCGAGAATAGATCTAGCTGGTCTGTCATTTTATAATGGAGTCGGTATATCTACCTGGTCTCTCATAATATAATAGAGACAGTAGATCTAGCTGGTCTGTCATAATACAATAGAGACAGTAGATCTAGCTGGTCTGTCATAATAAAATAGACAGTATATCTAGCTGGTCTGTCATAATATAATAGACAGAAGATCTAGCTGGTCTGTCATAATATAATAGACACAGTAGATCTAGCTGGTCTGTCATAATATAATAGAGAGGGTAGATTTAGTTGGTCTGTCATAATATAATAGACACAGTAGATCTAGCTGGTCTGTCATAATATAATAGAGACAGTAGATTTAGTTGGTCTGTCATAATATAATAGAGACACTAGATCTAGCTGATCTGTCATTATATAATAGACACCGTAGATCTAGCTGGTCTGTTATAATATAATAGAGACAGTAGATCTAGCTGGTCTGTCATAATGTATAATAGAGACAGTAGATCTAGCTGGTCTGTCATATTATAATAGAGACAGTTGATCTAGCTGGTCTCTCATAATAAAATAGCGAGAATAGATCTAGCTGGTCTGTCATAATATAATAGAGACAGTAGATCTAGATGGTCTGTCATAATATAATAGAGACAGTAGATCTAGCTGGTCTGTCATAATAAAATAGACAGTAGATCTAGCTGGTCTGTCATAATATAATCATAATATAATAGACAGTAGATCTAGCTGGTCTGTCATAATATAATAGACACAGTAGATCTAGCTGGTCTGTCATAATATAATAGAGACAGTAGATCTACCTGGTCTGTCATAATATAATAGAGACAGTATATTTAGTTGGTCTGTCATAATATAATAGAGACACTAGATCTAGCTGGTCTGTCATAATATAATAGAGATAGTAGATCTAGCTGGTCTGTCATAATACAATAGAGACAGTAGATATAGCTGGTCTGTCATAATATAATAGAGACAGTAGATCTAGCTGGTCTGTCATAATATAATAGAGACAGTAGATCTAGCTGGTCTGTCATAATATAATAGAGACAGTAGATCTAGCTGGTCTGTCATAATATAATAGAGACAGTAGATATAGCTGGTCTGTCATAATATAAGTAGACAGTATATCTACCTGGTCTGTCATAATATAATAGAGACAGTAGATCTAGCTGGTCTGTCATAATATAATAGAGACAGTAGATCTAGCTGGTCTGTCATAATATAATAGAGACAGTAGATCTAGCTGGTCTGTCATTTTATAATGGAGACAGTATATCTACCTGGTCTGTCATAATATAATAGAGACAGTAGATCTAGCTGGTCTGTCATAATATAATAGAGACAGTAGATCTAGCTGGTCTGTCATAATATAATAGAGACAGTATATCGACCTGGTCTGTCATAATACAGAAGAGACAGTAGATCTAGCTGGTCTGTCATAATATAATAGACACCGTAGATCTAGCTGGTCTGTTATAATATAATAGAGACAGTAGATCTAGCTGGTCTGTCATATTATAATAGAGACAGTAGATCTAGCTGGTCTGTCATATTATAATAGAGACAATTGATCTAGCTGGTCTGTCATAATAAAATAGCGAGAATAGATCTAGCTGGTCTGTCATAATATAATAGAGACAGTAGATCTAGATGGTCTGTCATAATACAATAGAGACAGTAGATCTAGCTGGTCTGTCATAATAAAATAGAGACAGTAGATCTAGCTGGTCTGTCATAATATAATCATAATATAATAGACAGTAGATCTAGCTGGTCTGTCATAATATAATAGACACAGTAGATCTAGCCGGTCTGTCATAATATAATAGAGACAGTAGATCTACCTGGTCTGTCAAAATATAATAGAGACAGTATATTTAGTTGGTCTGTCATAATATAATAGAGACACTAGATCTAGCTGGTCTGTCATAATATAATAGAGATAGTAGATCTAGCTGGTCTGTCATAATACAATAGAGACAGTAGATATAGCTGGTCTGTCATAATAGAATAGAGACAGTAGATCTAGCTGGTCTGTCATAATATAATAGAGACAGTAGATCTAGCTGGTCTGTCATAATATAATAGAGACAGTAGATCTAGCTGGTCTGTCATAATATAATAGACACAGTAGATATAGCTGGTCTGTCATAATATAATAGAGACAGTATATCTACCTGGTCTGTCATAATATAATAGAGACAGTAGATCTAGCTGGTCTGTCATAATATAATAGAGACAGTAGATCTAGCTGGTCAGTCATAATATAATAGAGACAGTAGATCTAGCTGGTCTGTCATTTTATAATGGAGACAGTATATCTACCTGGTCTGTCATAATATAATAGAGGCAGTGGATCTAGCTGGTCTGTCATAATATAATAGAGACAGTAGATCTAGCTGGTCTGTCATAATATAATAGAGACAGTAGATCTAGCTGGTCTGTCATTTTTATAATGGAGACAGTATATCTAGCCTGGTCTGTCATAATACAATAGAGACAGTAGATTTAGCTGGTCTGTCATAACATAATAGAGACATAGAGACAGTAGATCTAGCTGGTCTGTCATATATAATAGAGACAATTGATCTAGCTGGTCTGTCATAATACAATAGCGACAATAGATCTAGCTGGTCTGTAATTTTATAATGGAGTCGGTATATCTACATGGTCTCTCATAATATAATAGAGACAGTAGATCTAGCTGGTCTGTCATAATACAATAGAGACAGTAGATCTAGCTGGTCTGTCATAATATAATAGAGACAGTAGATCTAGCTGGTCTGTCATAATATAATAGAGACAGTATATCTACCTGGTCTGTCATAATATAATAGAGACAGTATATCGACCTGGTCTGTCATAATATAATAGAGACAGTATATCTAGCTGGTCTGTCATAATATAATAGAGACAGTATATCGACCTGGTCTGTCATAATATAATAGAGACAGTATATTTAGTTGGTCTGTCATAATATAATAGAGACACTAGATCTAGCTGGTCTGTCATAATATAATAGAGATAGTAGATCTAGCTGGTCTGTCATAATACAATAGAGACAGTAGATCTAGCTGGTCTGTCATAATATAATAGAGACAGTAGATCTACCTGGTCTGTCAAAATATAATAGAGACAGTAGATCTAGATGGTCTGTCATTATATAATAGAGACAGTAGATCTACCTGGTCTGTCAAAATATAATAGAGACAGTATATTTAGTTGGTCTGTCATAATATAATAGAGACACTAGATCTAGCTGGTCTGTCATAATATAATAGAGACAGTAGATCTAGCTGGTCAGTCATAATACAATAGAGACAGTAGATCTAGCGCGTCTGTTATAATATAATATAGACAGTAGATCTAGCTGGTCTGTCATAATATAATAGAGACAGTAGATCTAGATTGTCTGTCATATTATAATAGAGACAATAGATCTAGCTGGTCTGTCATAATATAATAGAGACAGTAGATCTAGCTGGTCTGTCATAACATAATAGAGACATAATATAATAGAGACAGTAGATCTAGCTGGTCTGTCATATTATAATAGAGACAATTGATCTAGCTGGTCTGTCATAATACAATAGAGAATAGATCTAGCTGGTCTGTCATTTTATAATAGAGACAATATATCTACCTGGTCTGTCATAATATAATAGAGACAGTAGATCTAGCTGGTCTGTCATAATACAATAGAGACAGTAGATCTAGCTGGTCTGTCATAATAAAAGAGACAGTAGATCTAGCTGGTCTGTCATAATATAATAGACAGTAGATCTAGCTGGTCTGTCATAATATAATAGAGACAGTATATCTAGCTGGTCTGTCATAATATAATAGAGACAGTATATCGACCTGGTCTGTCATAATATAATAGAGACAGTATATTTAGTTGGTCTGTCATAATATAATAGAGACAGTAGATCTAGCTGGTCTGTCATAATACAATAGAGATAGTAGATCTAGATGGTCTGTCATAATACAATAGAGACAGTAGATCTAGCTGGTCTGTCATAATATAATAGAGACAGTAGATCTACCTGGTCTGTCAAAATATAATAGAGACAGTAGATCTAGATGGTCTGTCATTATATAATAGAGACAGTAGATCTACCTGGTCTGTCAAAATATAATAGAGACAGTATATTTAGTTGGTCTGTCATAATATAATAGAGACACTAGATCTAGCTGGTCTGTCATAATACCATAGAGACAGTAGATCTAGCTGGTCTGTCATAATAGAATAGAGACAGTAGATCTAGCGCGTCTGTTATAATATAATATAGACAGTAGATCTAGCTGGTCTGTCATAATATAATAGAGACAGTAGATCTAGATGGTCTGTCATATTATAATAGAGACAATAGATCTAGCTGGTCTGTCATAATATAATAGACAGTACATCTAGCTGGTCTGTTATAATATAATAGAGACAGTAGATCTAGCTGGTCTGTCATAATACAATAGAGACAGTAGATCTAGCTGGTCTGTCATAATACAATAGAGACAGTAGATTTAGCTGGTCTGTCATACCATAATAGAGACATAGAGACAGTAGATTTACCGGGTCTGTCATTTTATAATAGAGACAGTAAATCTAGCTGGTCTGTCATAATATAATAGAGACAGTAGATCTAGCTGGTCTGTCATAATATAATAGAGACAGATGATCTAGCTGGTCTGTCATAGTATAATAGGGACAGTAGATCTACCTGGTCTGTCAAAATATAATAGAGACAGTAGATCTAGCTGGTCTGTCATAATATAATAGAGACAGTAGATCTACCTGGTCTGTCAAAATATAATAGAGACAGTAGATTTAGTTGGTCTGTCATAATATAATAGAGACAGTAGATCTAGCTGATCTGTCATTATATAATAGAGATAGTAGATCTAGCTGGTCTGTCATAATACAATAGAGACAGTAGATCTAGCTGGTCTGTCATAATGTCAATATAATTGAGACAGTAGATCTAGCTGGTCTGTCATAATATAATAGAGACAGTAGATCTAGCTGGTCTGTCATAATACAATAGAGAAGTAGATCTAGCTGGTCTGTCATAATATAATGGAGACAGTAGATCTAGCTGGTCTGTCATAATATAATAGACAGTAGATCTAGCTGGTCTGTCATAATATAATAGAGACAGTAGATCTAGCTGGTCTGTCATAATAAAATAGAGACAGTATATCTAGCTGGTCTGTCATAATATAATAGAGACAGTAGATCTAGCTGGTCTGTCATAATATAATAGAGACAGTAGATCTAGCTGGTCTGTCATAATATAATAGAGACAGTAGATCTAGCTGGTCTGTCATAATATAATAGAGACAGTATATCTACCTGGTCTGTCATAATATAATAGAGACAGTAGATCTAGCTGGTCTGTCATAATATAATAGAGACAGTAGATTTAGTTGGTCTGTCATAATATAATAGAGACACTAGATCTAGCTGGTCTGTCATAATATAATAGAGATAGTAGATCTAGCTGGTCTGTCATAATATAATAGAGACAGTAGATCTAGCTGGTCTGTCATAATATAATAGAGACAGTAGATCTAGCTGGTCTGTCATAATATAATAGAGACAGTAGATCTAGCTGGTCTGTCATAATATAATAGAGACAGTAGATCTACCTGGTCTGTCAAAATATAATAGAGACAGTAGATTTAGCCGGTCTGTCATAATATAATAGAGACAGTAGATCTAGCTGGTCTGTCATAATACCATAGAGACAGTAGATCTAGCTGGTCTGTCATAATATAATAGAGACAGTAGATCTAGCTGGTCTGTCATAATATAATATAGACAGTAGATCTAGCTGGTCTGTCATAATATAATAGAGACAGTAGATCTAGCTGGTCTGTCATAATATAATAGAGACAGTAGATCTAGCTGGTCTGTCATAATACAATAGAGACAGTAGATCTAGCTGGTCTGTCATAATACAATAGAGACAGTAGATTTAGCTGGTCTGTCATAATACAATAGAGACAGTAGATCTAGCTGGTCTGTCATAATATAATAGAGACAGTAGATCTAGCTGGTCTGTCATAATAATAGAGTAGATAGAGACAGTAGATTTAGCTGGTCTGTCATAATATAATAGAGACAGTAGATCTAGCTGGTCTGTCATAATATAATAGAGACAGTAGATCTAGCTGGTCTGTCATAATATAATAGAGACAGTAGATCTAGCTGGTCTGTCATAATAATAATAGAGACAGTAGATCTACCTGGTCTGTCATAATATAATAGAGACAGTAGATCTAGCTGGTCTGTCATAATATAATAGAGACAGTAGATCTACCTGGTCTGTCATAATATAATAGAGACAGTAGATCTAGCTGGTCTGTCATAATATAATAGAGACACTAGATCTAGCTGGTCTGTCATTATATAATAGAGACAGTAGATCTACCTGGTCTGTCAAAATATAATAGAGACAGTAGATCTATTTGGTCTGTCATAATATAATAATTGAGACAGTAGATCTAGCTGGTCTGTCATAATATAATAGAGACAGTAGATCTAGCTGGTCTGTCATAATACAATAGAGACAGTAGATCTACCTGGTCTGTCATAATATAATAGAGACAGTAGATCTAGCTGGTCTGTCATAATATAATAGAGACAGTAGATCTAGCTGGTCTGTCATAATATAATAGAGACAGTAGATCTAGCTGGTCTGTCATAATATATTAGAGACAGTAGATTGAGCTGGTCTGTCATAATATAATAGAGACAGTAGATCTAGTTGGTCTGTCATAATATAATAGAGACAGTAGATCAAGCTGGTTTGTCATAATATATTAGAGACAGTAGATCTACCTGGTCTGTCATAATATATTAGAGACAGTAGATCTAGCTGGTCTGTCATAATATAATAGAGACAGTAGATCTAGCTGGTCTGTCATAATATAATAGAGACAGTAGATCTAGCTGGTCTGTCATAATATAATAGAGACAGTAGATCTAGTTGGTCTGTCATAATATAATAGAGACAGTAGATCTAGCTGGTCTGTCATAATATAATAGAGATAGTAGATCTAGCTGGTCTGTCATAATACAATAGAGACAGTAGATCTAGCTGGTCTGTCATAATATAATAGAGACAGTAGATCTACCTGGTCTGTCAAAATATAATAGAGACAGTAGATCTAGATGGTCTGTCATATTATAATAGAGACAATAGATCTAGCTGGTCTGTCATAATATAATAGACAGTAGATCTAGCTGGTCTGTCATAGTATAATAGGAGACAGTAGATCTAGCTGGTCTGTCATAATATAATAGAGACAGTAGATCTAGCTGGTCTGTCATAATACCATAGAGACAGTAGATCTAGCTGGTCTGTCATAATATAATAATAGACAGTAGATCTAGCTGGTCTGTCATAATATAATAGAGACAGTAGATCTAGCTGGTCTGTCATAATATAATAGACAGTAGATCTAGCTGGTCTGTCATAATATAATAGACAGTAGATCTAGCTGGTCTGTCATAATATAATAGAGACAGTAGATCTAGCTGGTCTGTCATAATACAATAGAGACAGTAGATCTAGCTGGTCTGTCATAATATAATAGAGACAGTAGATCTAGCTGGTCTGTCATACCATAATAGAGACAGTATATCTATTTACCTGGTCTGTCATAATATAATAGAGACAGTAGATCTAGCTGGTCTGTCATAATATAATAGAGACAGTAGATCTAGCTGGTCTGTCATAATATAATAGAGACAGATATCTACCTGGTCTGTCATAATATAATAGAGACAGTAGATCTAGCTGGTCTGTCATAATATAATAGAGACAGTAGATCTAGCTGGTCTGTCATAATATAATAGAGACAGTAGATCTACCTGGTCTGTCATAATATAATAGAGACAGTAGATTTAGTTGGTCTGTCATAATATAATAGAGACACTAGATCTAGCTGGTCTGTCATAATATAATAGAGATAGTAGATCTAGCTGGTCTGTCATAATATAATAGAGACAGTAGATCTACCTGGTCTGTCATAATATAATAGAGACAGTAGATCTAGCTGGTCTGTCATAATACAATAGAGACAGTAGATCTAGCTGGTCTGTCATAATATAATAGAGACAGTAGATCTAGCTGGTCTGTCATAATAAAATAGACAGTATATCTACCTGGTCTCTCATAATATAATAGAGACAGTATATCTAGCTGGTCTGTCATAATATAATAGAGACAGTAGATCTAGCTGGTCTGTCATAATATAATAGAGACAGTATATCTAGCTGGTCTGTCATAATATAATAGAGACAGTAGATCTAGCTGGTCTGTCATAATATAATAGAGACAGTAGATCTAGCTGGTCTGTCATAATATAATAGAGACAGTAGATCTAGCTGGTCTGTCATAATATAATAGAGACAGTAGATCTAGCTGGTCTGTCATAATATAATAGAGACAGTAGATCTAGCTGGTCTGTCATAATATAATAGAGACAGTAGATCTACCTGGTCTGTCAAAATATAATAGAGACAGTAGATCTAGCTGGTCTGTCATAATATAATAGAGACAGTAGATCTAGCTGGTCTGTCATAATATAATAGAGACAAGATCTAGCTGGTCTGTCATAATACAATAGAGACAGTAGATCTAGCTGGTCTGTCATAATATAATAGAGACAGTAGATCTACCTGGTCTGTCATAATATAATAGAGACAGTAGATCTAGCTGGTCTGTCATAATATAATAGAGACAGTAGATTGCTGGTCAGTAGATCTAGCTGGTCTGTCATAATATAATAGAGACAGTAGATCTAGCTGGTCTGTCATAATATAATAGAGACAGTAGATCTAGCTGGTCTGTCATAATATAAGTAGAGACAGTAGATCTACCTGGTCTGTCATAATATAATAGAGACAGTAGATCTAGCTGGTCTGTCATATTATAATAGAGACAGTAGATCTAGCTGGTCTGTCATAATATAATAGACAGTAGATCTAGCTGGTCTGTCATAATATAATAGACACAGTAGATCTACCTGGTCTGTCATAATATAATAGAGACAGTAGATCTAGCTGGTCTGTCATAATACAATAGAGACAGTAGATCTAGCTGGTCTGTCATAATATAATAGAGACAGTATATCTAGCTGGTCTGTCATAATATAATAGAGACAGTAGATCTAGCTGGTCTGTCATAATATAATAGAGACAGTAGATCTAGATGGTCTGTCATTATATAATAGAGACAGTAGATCTACCTGGTCTGTCAAAATATAATAGAGGCAGTATATTTATTTGGTCTGTCATAATATAATAGAGACGCTAGATCTAGCTGGTCTGTCATAATATAATAGAGATAGTAGATCTAGCTGGTCTGTCATAGTACAATAGAGACAGTAGATTTAGCCGGGTCTGTCATTTTATAAATAGAGACAGTAGATCTAGCTGGTCTGTCATAATATAATAGAGACAGTAGATCTAGCTGGTCTGTCATAATATAATAGAGACAGATGATCTAGCTGGTCTGTCATAGTATAATAGGGACAGTAGATCTACCTGGTCTGTCAAATATAATAGAGACAGTAGATCTAGCTGGTCTGTCATAATATAATAGAGACAGTAGATCTAGCTGGTCTGTCAAAATATAATAGAGACAGTAGATTTAGTTGGTCTGTCATAATATAATAGAGACACTAGATCTAGCTGATCTGTCATTATATAATAGAGATAGTAGATCTAGCTGGTCTGTCATAATACAATAGAGACAGTAGATCTAGCTGGTCTGTCATAATGTCATATTATAATTGAGACAATAGATCTAGCTGGTCTGTCATAATATAATAGAGACAGTAGATCTAGCTGGTCTGTCATAATACAATAGAGACAGTAGATCTAGCTGGTCTGTCATAATAAAATAGACAGTATATCTAGCTGGTCTGTCATAATATAATAGACAGTAGATCTAGCTGGTCTGTCATAATATAATAGACAGTAGATCTAGCTGGTCTGTCATAATATAATAGAGACAGTATATCTACCTGGTCTGTCATAATATAATAGAGACAGTATATCTAGCTGGTCTGTCATAATATAATAGAGACAGTATATCTACCTGGTCTGTCATAATACAGAAGAGACAGTAGATCTAGCTGGTCTGTCATAATATAATAGACACAGTAGATCTAGCCGGTCTGTTATAATATAATAGAGACAGTAGATCTAGCTGGTCTGTAATAGTATAATAGGGACAGTAGATCTACCTGGTCTGTCAAAATATAATAGAGACAGTAGATCTAGCTGGTCTGTCATATTATAATAGAGACAGTAGATCTAGCTGGTCTGTCATATTATAATAGATACAATTGATCTAGCTGGTCTCTCATAATACAATAGAGAGTAGATCTAGCTGGTCTGTCATAATATAATAGAGACAGTAGATCTAGCTGGTCTGTCATAATAAAATAGACAGTAGATCTAGCTGGTCTGTCATAATATAATAGACAGTAGATCTAGCTGGTCTGTCATAATATAATAGACACAGTAGATCTAGCCGGTCTGTCATAATATAAGTAGACAGTAGATCTACCTGGTCTGTCATAATATAATAGAGACAGTAGATCTAGCTGGTCTGTCATATTATAATAGAGACAATAGATCTAGCTGGTCTGTCATAATATAATAGACAGTAGATCTAGCTGGTCTGTCATAATACAATAGACACAGTAGATCTAGCTGGTCTGTCATAATATAATAGAGACAGTAGATCTAGCTGGTCTGTCATAATACAATAGAGACAGTAGATCTACCTGGTCTGTCAAAATATAATAGAGACAGTATATTTATTTGGTCTGTCATAATACAATAGACACAGTAGATCTAGCTGGTCTGTCATAATATAATAGAGACAGTAGATCTAGATGGTCTGTCATTATATAATAGAGACAGTAGATCTACCTGGTCTGTCAAAATATAATAGAGGCAGTATATTTATTTGGTCTGTCATAATATAATAGAGACGCTAGATCTAGCTGGTCTGTCATAATATAATAGAGATAGTAGATCTAGCTGGTCTGTCATAGTACAATAGAGACAGTAGATCTAGCTAGTCTGTCATAATAGAATAGAGACAGTAGATCTAGCTGGTCTGTTATATTATAATAGAGACAATTGATCTAGCTGGTCTCTCATAATACAATGGCGAGAATAGATCTAGCTGGTCTGTCATAATATAATAGAGACAGTAGATCTAGCTGGTCTGTCATAATACAATAGAGACAGTAGATCTAGCTGGTCTGTCATAATATAATAGAGACAGTAGATCTAGCTGGTCTGTCATAATATAATAGACACAGCAGATCTAGCGGTCTGTCATAATATAATAGACAGTAGATCTAGCTGGTCTGTCATAATATAATAGAGACAGTAGATCTAGCTGGTCTGTCATAATATAATAGACAGTAGATCTAGCTGGTCTGTCATAATACAATAGACACAGTAGATCTAGCTGGTCTGTCATAATATAATAGAGACAGTAGATCTAGCTGGTCTGTCATAATACAATAGAGACAGTAGATCTACCTGGTCTGTCAAAATATAATAGAGGCAGTATATTTATTTGGTCTGTCATAATACAATAGACACAGTAGATCTAGCTGGTCTGTCATAATATAATAGAGACAGTAGATCTAGATGGTCTGTCATTATATAATAGAGACAGTAGATCTACCTGGTCTGTCAAAATATAATAGAGGCAGTATATTTATTTGTTCTGTCATAATATAATAGAGACTAGATCTAGCTGGTCTGTCATAGTATAATAGAGACAGTAGATCTACATGGTCTGTCAAATATAATAGAGACAGTGGATCTAGCTGGTCTGTCATTTAATATAATAGAGACAGTAGATCTACCTGGTCTGTCAAAATATAATAGAGAGAGTAGATCTAGCTGGTCTGCCATAATACAATAGAGACAGTAGATCTACCTGGTCTGTCATAATATAATAGAGACAGTAGATCTAGCTGGTCTGTCATAATACAATAGAGACAGTAGATCTAGCTGGTCTGTCATATAATAGAGACAGTAGATCTAGCTGGTCTGTCATAGTATAATAGGGACAGTAGATCTACATGGTCTGTCATAATATAATAGACAGAAGATCTAGCTGGTCTGTCATAATATAATAGAGACAGTAGATCAGCATTCCCCAGAGAGGATGACTTTCACTTTAGCAGTGATAAATTCATGAACTTCTTTGAGGAAAGATTATGATTATTAGAAAGCAAATTACGGACTCCTCTTTAAACCTGCGTATTCCTCCAAACCTCAGTTGTCCTGGTCTGCACAACTCTGCCAGGACCTAGGATCAAGAGACGCTCAAGTGTTTTAGTACTATATCTCTTGACACAATGATGAAAATAATCATGGCCTCTAAACCTTCAAGCTGTATACTGGACCCTATTCCAACTAAACTACTGAAAGAGCTGCTTCCTGTGCTTGGCCCTCCTATGTTGAACATAATAAACGGCTCTCTATCCACTGGATGTGTACCAAACTCACTAAAAGTGGCAGTAATAAAGCCTCTCTTGAAAAAGCCAAACCTTGACCCAGAAAATATAAAAAACTATCGGCCTATATCGAATCTTCCATTTCCTCTCAAAGATTTTAGAAGGCTGTTGCGCAACAACTCACTGCCTTCCTGAAGACAAACAATGTATACGAAATGCTTCAGTCTGGTTTTAGACCCCATCATAGCACTGAGACGGCACTTGTGAAGGTGGTAAATGACATTTTAATGGCATCGGACCGAGCTCTGCATCTGTCCTCGTGCTCCTAGACCTTAGTGCTGCTTTTGATACCATCGATCACCACATTCTTTTGGAGAGATTGGAAACCCAAATTGGTCTACACGGACATGTTCTGGCCTGGTTTAGGTCTTATCTGTCGGAAAGATATCAGTTTGTCTCTGTGAATGGTTTGTCCTCTGACAAATCAACTGTACATTCGGTGTTCCTCAAGGTTCTGTTTAGGACCACTATTGTTTTCACTATATATTTTACCTCTTGGGGATGTTATTCGAAAACATAATGTAAACTTTCACTGCTATGCGGATGACACACAGCTGTACATTTCAATGAAACATGGTGAAGCCCCAAAATTGCCCTCGCTAGAAGCATGTGTTTCAGACATAAGGAAGTGGATGGCTGCAAACTTTCTACTATTAAACTCGGACAAAACAGAGATGCTTGTTCTAGGTCCCAGAAACAAAGAGATCTTCTGTTGAATCTGACAATTAATCTTAATGGTTGTACAGTCGTCTCAAATAAAACTGTGAAGGACCTCGGCGTTACTCTGGACCCTGATCTCTCTTTTGAAGAACATATCAAGACCATTTCGAGGACAGCTTTTTTCCATCTACGTAACATTGCAAAAATCAGAAACTTTCTGTCCAAAAATGATGCAGAAAAATTAATCCATGCTTTTGTCACTTCTAGGTTAGACTACTGCAATGCTCTATTTTCCGGCTACCGGATAAAGCACTAAATAAACTTCAGTTAGTGCTAAATACGGCTGCTAGAATCCTGACTAGAACCAAAAAATTTGATCATATTACTCAGTGCTAGCCTCTCTACACTGGCTTCCTGTCAAAGCAGGGCTGATTTCAAGGTTTACTGCTAACCTACAAAGCATTACATGGGCTTGCTCCTACCTACCTCTCTGATTTGGTCCTGCCGTACATACCTACACGTACGCTACGGTCTAAGACGCAGGCCTCCTAATTGTCCCTAAATTTCTAAGCAAACAGCTGGAGGCAGGGCTTTCTCCTATAGAGCTCCATTTTTATGGAACGGTCTGCCTACCCATGTCAGAGAGACGCAAACTCGGTCTCAGCCTTTAAGTCTTTACTGAAGACTCATCTCTTCAGTGGGTCGCTATGATTGAGTGTAGTCTGGCCCAGGAGTGGGAAGGTGAACGGAAAGGCTCTGGAGCAACGGGCCGCCCTTGCTGTCTCTGCCTGGCCGGTTCCCCTCTTTCCACTGGGATTCTCTGCCTCTAACCCTGTTACGGGGGCTGAGTCACTGGCTTGCTGGGGCTCTCTCGTGCCGTCCCTGGGGGAGTGCGTCACCTGGGTGGGTTGATTCACTGTGGTCGGCCTGTCTGGGTTGCCCCCCTTGGGTTGTACCGTGTCAGAGATCTTTGTGGGCTATACTCGGCCTTGTCTCAGGATGGTAAGTTGGTGGTTGAAGATATCCCTCTAGTGGTGTGGGGGCTGTGCTTTGGCAAAGTGGGTGGGGTTATATCCTTCCTGTTTGGCCCTGTCCGGGGTGTCCTCGGATGGGGCCACAGTGTCTCTGACCCCTCCTGTCTCAGCCTCCAGTATTTATGCTGCAGTAGTTTATGTGTCGGGGGGCTAGGGTCAGTTTGTTATATCTGGAGTACTTCTCCTGTCCTATTCGGTGTCCTGTGAATCTAAGTGTGCGTTCTCTAATTCTCTCCTTCTCTCTTTCTTTCTCTCTCTCGGAGGACCTGAGCCCCTAGGACCATGCCCCAGGACTACCTGACATGATGACTCCTTGCTGTCCCCAGTCCACCTGGCCATGCTGCTGCTCAGTTTCAACTGGCCTGGGCCCTAGGACCATGTCCCAGGACACCTGACATGAGGACTCCTTGCTGTCCCAGTCCACCTGGCCATGCTCCTGCTCCAGTTTCAACTGTTCTGCCTTACTATTATTCAACCATGCTGGGTCATTTATGAACATTTGAACATCTTGGCCCCACGTTCTGTTATAATCTCCACCCGGCACAGCCAAAAGGACTGGCCACCCCACATATGCTCTCTCTAATTCTCTCTTTCTTTCTCTCTCTCTCGGAGGACCTGAGCCCTAGGACAGTGCCCCAGGACTACCTGACATGATGGCTCCTTGCTGTCCCCATTCCACCTGACTGCTGCTGCTCCCAGTTTCAACTGTTCTGCCTTATTATTATTCGACCATGCTGGTCATTTATGAACATTTGAACATCTTGGTCATGTTCTGTTATAATCTCTACCCGGCACAGCCAGAAGAGGACTGGCCACCCCACATAGCCGGTTCCTCTCTAGGTTTCTTCCTAGGTTTTGGCCTTTCTAGGGAGTTTTCCTAGCCACCGTGCTTTTACACCTGCATTGTTTGCTGTTTGGGGTTTTAGGCTGGGTTTCTGTACAGCACTTTGAGATATCAGCTGATGTACGAAGGGCTATATAAATAAATTTGATTTGATTTGATTTGATCTACCTGGTCTGTCAAAATATAATAGAGAAGAGTAGATCTAGCTGGTCTGCCATAATATAATAGAGACAGTATATCTACCTGGTCTGTCATTTATAATAGAGACAGTAGATCTAGCTGGTCTGTCATAATATAATAAAGACAGTAGATCTAGCTGGTCTGTCATAATATAATAGAGACAGTAGATCTAGCTGGTCTGTCATAATATAATAGGGACAGTAGATCTACATGGTCTGTCATAATATAATAGAGACAGAAGATCTAGCTGGTCTGTCATAATATAATAGAGACAGTAGATCTAGCTGGTCTGTCATAATATAATAGAGACAGTAGATCTAGCTGGTCTGTCATAATACAATAGAGACAGTAGATCTAGCTGGTCTGTCATAATATAATATAGACAGTAGATCTAGCTGGTCTGTCATAATATAATAGAGACAGTAGATCTAGCTGGTCTGTCATATTATAATAGAGACAATATATCTAGCTGGTCTGTCATAATATAATAGACAGTAGATCTAGCTGGTCTGTCATAATACAATAGACACAGTAGATCTAGCTGGTCTGTCATAATATAATAGAGACAGTAGATCTAGCTGGTCTGTCATAATACAATAGAGACAGTAGATCTAGCT
This sequence comes from Oncorhynchus keta, assembly GCF_023373465.1. Taxonomy (NCBI): domain Eukaryota; kingdom Metazoa; phylum Chordata; class Actinopteri; order Salmoniformes; family Salmonidae; genus Oncorhynchus; species Oncorhynchus keta. Next base: position 5,288 of record NW_026278474.1, on the reverse strand, counting down.
GGTCTGTCATAATATAATAGAGACAGTAGATCTACCTGGTCTGTCAAAATATAATAGAGACAGTAGATCTAGCTGGTCTGTCATAATATAATAGAGACAGTAGATCTACCTGGTCTGTCATAATATAATAGAGACAGTAGATCTAGCTGGTCTGTCATAATATAATAAAGACAGTAGATCTAGCTGGTCTGTCATAATATAATAGAGACAGTAGATCTAGCTGGTCTGTCATAATATAATAGGGACAGTGATCTAGCATGGTCTGTCAAAATATAATAGAGACAGTGGATCTAGCTGGTCTGTCATAATATAATAGAGACAGTAGATCTACCTGGTCTGTCAAAATATAATAGAGACAGTAGATCTAGCTGGTCTGTCATAATACAATAGAGACAGTAGATCTAGCTGGTCTGTCATAATATAATAGAGACAGTAGCTAGCTGGTCTGTCATAATATAATAGATACAGTAGATCTAGCTGGTCTGTCATATAATAGAGACAGTAGATCTAGCTGGTCTGTCATAGATAATAGGGACAGTAGATCTACATGGTCTGTCATAATATAATAGACACAGATCTAGCTGGTCTGTCATAATATAATAGAGACAGTAGATCTACCTGGTCTGTCAAAATATAATAGAGAGAGTAGATCTAGCTGGTCTGCCATAATATAATAGAGACAGTATATCTACCTGGTCTGTCATATTATAATAGAGACAGTAGATCTGCTGGTCTGTCATAATATAATAAAGACAGTATATCTAGCTGGTCTGTCATAATATAATAGAGACAGTAGATCTAGCTGGTCTGTCATAGTATAATAGGGACAGTAGATCTACATGGTCTGTCATAATATAATAGACAGAAGATCTAGCTGGTCTGTCATAATATAATAGACACAGTAGATCTAGCTGGTCTGTCATAATATAATAGAGACAGTAGATCTAGCTGGTCTGCCATAATATAATAGAGACAGTAGATCTAGCTGGTCTGTCATAATATAATAGAGACAGTAGATCTAGCTGGTCTGTCATAATATAATAGAGACAGTAGATCTACCTGGTCTGTCATAATATAATAGAGACAGTAGATTTAGCTGGGCTGTCATTATATAATAGAGACTAGATCTACCTGGTCTGTCAAAATATAATAGAGACAGTATATTTAGTTGGTCTGTCATAATATAATAGAAACACTAGATCTAGCTGGTCTGTCATAATATAATAGAGATAGTAGATCTGGCTGGTCTGTCATAATATAATAGAGACAGTAGATCTAGCTGGTCTGTCATAATATAATAGAGACAGTAGATCTAGCTGGTCTGTTATAATATAATATAGACAGTAGATCTAGCTGGTCTGTCATAATATAATAGAGACAGTAGATCTAGATGGTATGTCATATTATAATAGAGACAATAGATCTAGGTGGTCTGTCATAATATAATAGAGACAGTAGATCTAGCTGGTCTGTCATAATATAATAGACAGTAGTTCTAGCTGGTCTGTCATAATATAATAGACACAGTAGATAAGCTGGTCTGTCATCATATAATATAGACAGTATATCTACCTGGTCTGTCATAATATAATAGAGACAGTAGAGTCAGCTGGTCAGTCATAATACAATAGAGACTGGATATAGCTGGATTGTCATTTTATAATGGAGACAGTATATCTACCTGGTCTGTCATAATATAATAGAGGCAGTAGATCTAGCTGGTCTGTCATAATGTAATAGACAGTAGATCTAGCTGGTCTGTCATAATATAATATACACAGTAGATCTAGCTGGTCTGTCATAATATAATAGAGATAGTAGATCTAGCTGGTCTGTCATAATACAATAGAGACAGTAGATCTAGCTGGTCTGTCATAATATAATAGAGACAGTAGATCTACCTGGTCTGTCAAAATATAATAGAGACAGTAGATCTAGCTGGGCTGTCATTATATAATAGAGACAGTAGATCTACCTGGTCTGTCAAAATATAATAGAGACAGTATATTTAGTTGGTCTGTCATAATATAATAGAAACACTAGATCTAGCTGGGCCGTCATAATATAATAGAGACAGTAGATCTAGCTGGTCTGTCATAATATAATAGAGACAGTAGATCTAGCTGGTCTGTCATAATACAATAGAGACAGTAGATCTAGCTGGTCTGTCATAATATAATAGAGACAGTAGATCTAGCTGGTCTGTTATAATATAATAGAGAGAGTAGATCTTGCTGGTCTGTCATAATATAATAGAGACAGTAGATCTAGATGGTCTGTCAATATAATAGAGACAATAGATCTAGCTGGTCTGTCATAATATAATAGACAGTAGATCTAGCTGGTCTGTCATAATATAATAGACAGAAGATCTAGCTGGTCTGTCATAATATAATAGACACAGTAGATATAGCTGGTCTGTCATAATATAAATAGAGAGTAGATCTTGCTGGTCTGTCATAATACAATAGAGACCGTAGATCTAGCTGGTCTGTCATAATATAATAGAGACAGTAGATCTAGCTGGTCTGTCATATTATAATAGAACCAATAGATCTAGCTGGTCTATCATAATATAATAGACATTAGATCTAGCTGGTCTGTCATAATATAATAGACACAGTAGATATAGCTGGTCTGTCATAATATAATAGAGACAGTATATCTACCTGGTCTGTCATAATATAATAGAGACAGTAGATCTAGCTGGTCTGTCATAATAGAATAGAGACAGTCGATCTAGCTGGGCTGTTATAATATAATATAGACAGTAGATCTAGCTGGTCTGTCATAATATAATAGAGACAGTAGATCTAGATGGTCTGTCATATTATAATAGAGACAATAGATCTAGCTGGTCTGTCATATAATATAATAGACAGTAGATCTAGCTGGTCTGTCATAATATAATAGACAGTAGTTCTAGCTGGTCTGTCATAATATAATAGACACAGTAGATATAGCTGGTCTGTCATCATATAATAGAGACAGTATATCTACCTGGTCTGTCATAATATAATAGAGACAGTAGATATAGCTGGTCTGTCATAATATAATAGAGACAGTAGATCTAGCTGGTCAGTCATAATACAATAGAGACAGTAGATATAGCTGGTCTGTCATTTTATAATGGAGACAGTAGATCTAGCTGGTCTGTCATAATATAATAGAGACAGTAGATCTAGCTGGTCTGTCATAATACAATAGAGACAGTAGATCTAGCTGGTCTGTCATAATATAATAGAGACAGTAGATCTAGCTGGTCTGTCATAATATAATAGAGACAGTATATCTACCTGGTCTGTCATTTTATAATAGAGACAGTAGATCTAGCTGGTCTGTCATGATATAATAGACACAGTAGATCTAGCTGTTCTGTCATAATATAATAGAGACTGTAGATCTACCTGGTCTGTCATAATATAATAGAGACAGTAGATATAGCTGGTCTGTCATAATATAATAGAGACAGTATATCTACCTGGTCTGTCATAATATAATAGAGACAGTAGATCTAGCTGGTCTGTCATAATATAATAGAGACAGTAGATCTAGCTGGTCTGTCATAATATAATAGACAGAAGATCTAGCTGGTCTGTCATAATATAATAGACACAGTAGATCTAGCTGGTCTGTCATAATATAATAGAGAGAGTAGATCTTGCTGGTCTGTCATAATACAATAGAGACAGTAGATCTAGCTGGTCTGTCATAATATAATAGAGACAGTAGATCTAGCTGGTCTGTCATATTATAATAGAGACAATAGATCTAGCTGGTCTGTCATAATATAATAGACATTAGATCTAGCTGGTCTGTCATAATATAATAGACACAGTAGATATAGCTGGTCTGTCATAATATAATAGAGACAGTATATCTACCTGGTCTGTCATAATATAATAGAGACAGTAGATCTAGCTGGTCTGTCATAATATAATAGAGACAGTAGATCTAGCTGGTCAGTCATAATACAATAGAGACAGTAGATATAGCTGGATTGTCATTTTATAATGGAGACAGTATATCTACCTGGTCTGTCATAATATAATAGAGGCAGTAGATCTAGCTGGTCTGTCATAATGTAATAGACAGTAGATCTAGCTGGTCTGTCATAATATAATATACACAGTAGATCTAGCTGGTCTGTCATAATTACAATAGAGAAAGTAGATTTAGCTGGTCTGTCATAACATAATAGAGACATAGAGACAGTAGATTTAGCTGGTCTGTCATAATATAATAGAGACAGTATATCTACCTGGTCTGTCATTTTATAATAGAGACAATAGATTTAGTTGGTCTGTCATAATATAATAGAGACAGTATATCTACCTGGTCTGTCAAAATATAATAGAGGCAGTAGATCTAGCTGGTCTGTCAAAATATAATAGAGGCAGTATATTTATTTGGTCTGTCATAATATAATAGAGACACTAGATCTAGCTGGTCTGTCCTGCTCTCGCTGGAGATGAGTCAGGTCTGGCTTCAATGCGACAACGAGGCAACCGGACGATCTGACGTTCATCTGTTGTGATAGAAAAGACAACGATCGACGGGTGACCTGGTGTGGACTGGCGTGATCACAAATATCAGCTACTAGCTACAAGCTGCATTAATCACTAATGTGGCTGTGACCTACTAACTCAGACCTGTAGACCTCCCTGCTGTGCTGTTCTCTTCTTTGGTAAGATCTGTGATCCCAGCTCTTTATTTACATTTGACACATTTGAATCATTTAGTTCATTAAATTTACTCTTTCATTTAGATTCCATTTACAATCTATATTTTGACTGGCTTGGATAGACAAATCCTGATTCTATCACAATATATTAGACCAATTAGATCTACAGTTTTATCAACATATAATGGGTTCATTAGATCCCCAGCTGGTCTGTCATATTACTGTGGGACTCAATGTGTCCCACACAGTCTCAGTTTGTGAGACTTGATGATCAAGCTGGTCTGTCATGTGTAATGAGACAGTGATCTGCCTGATTCACATCCAGCATGCTGTGGGACAGGCTGGATCCCAGCTGGTGCAGCTCACCCAGCCATGGCCAGGAACAACATATACAGTCTAGCTCATTTACTAATAAAGAACAAGTAGTTCCCGTCACTGATATCTGTCTTCATGCCTGACTCAGGACTTGCAGTGATTCATGCTTGATCAGTGCTTTGTGTGCTACAGAAACTGAGACAATGAATCATGATATCAAAGGCTACTCAGCTGAGACTGGTGGATCCCAGCCACGAGACAATGCTATATAATAAGCAATATTACGTAA